>NC_085046.1:57607475-57839762 GCF_963662255.1 Cinclus cinclus
GATGCTAAACATCTACTTCCAACCCCTGCAGTGGGCAGGGAGACCTTTCACTTGACCAGGTTGCTCAAAGGCCCATCAAAACTGGCTTTGAACACTTCTGGGAATTTTCTTAGTTTTGTTCAGGACAGGGTTAATTTTTTGCAGTAGCTGGGAATTGGCCATGGCTGAGGGGGCATGGCCAGGACCCACAAGTTTTTTGATACCACCTCATGTCATTGCCAGAGGAAGGTGAAAGGGACTCTTTCTTGGCTTCAGAGGAGAAAGACCTTCCTTCTGGTGGCAGAAGACAGTCCAGTAAAGTTTTATTTTGCATTAAACAACTTCTTTGGCTTATGCATTTTGTTATTAATATTGTTGGTGTTCATTTTCTTACCTCATTGCTGTTTCCAGTAAGTTGTTCTTAACTCAACTTGTGATCTTTGCTTTGTGTGCTTCATATTGGAAGGAGGGGGAAGGGAAGCAGCTTGAGTTCTTTTTAGTGGGAGTACTAAATTGGAGAGCACCATTCCTAAACCATGACAGGCATCTACAGCTTCTCTAACAATCTTGTTCCAGTCTTATCACCCTTACAGTAAAGAATTTCTTCCTAACATCTAATCGAAACCTGCCTTTCTTCAGTTTAAAGCCATTTCCCCTTGTCCTATCACTACGTGCCCTTACAAAAAGTTTATCTCCATCTTTCTTGTAGGCTCTGTTCAGGAACTGGAAGGCTGAAATTAGTTTACCCAGAAGCCTTCTATTCTCCAATCCCAGCTTTCTCAGCCTTTGCACATAGGAGACATGCTCTATCCCTCTAATCATCTTGGTGGCCTCTTCTGGACTCCCTCAAAAGTTGATGCCCTTCCTATGCTGGGGACTCTAGAGCTGGATGCTTCATTGCTTTAATAATTACTGTTTACCACCAAGCACATGAACAACACATTTATCTGTGAGGGGGCCAAGATATATAGGAAGAGTCAAAGACCATCTTTCTGGTTTTTACCAACACACCACCCAGTTCAACAAAATTCTGATGCACATCTTTGCTGGGGAACTTTTAAAATTTATTTTATGAAATTTAGTTTTCTGGGCCACAGTGCTGAATAGGTATTGAAAAAAAGGAGAGTAGAAGTTTTTTGTGGGGGTTGCTTTTTCTGTCTGATTAAAGTCTGTCTGACCTTCTCTTCCTTTTTTATTTGTCTTCCTGGCATTTATTTGCATAGAGGTTACTAAATGAGGAGTGGTGTTATATACAGATGAGTGGGGAACAAGTATGGAATGGCCTCTATTTATTTTAAAATTATTTACAGTCCATGTTGTCTTTCCTCTATCATAGTCTGAGAAACTTTCTCCTTTCAGGAGCATACAGGCTGTAATGCTGCTTCCAAGTGGAGCCAAATAAAATTTTAGAATATATTTTTCTCTTTTTCTAAAGGGAAAACATCTTCATACCAACTTAACTCATCCAGACCTTCAGTTCCCACCACAGTGTCTGATATTTTAACACAAAAACTTAGCATGTACTTCTCATAAGCTCTGTCTTCAGTCCATTGCTAATGCTCTGGAAATCCCTGGCCCTGATGCTGTATTGCTTGTGCTCATCAGTGTGATTAGGAACAAAAGCATAAGCTGTGCAGTTGCAATCACCTGGACAGCACAGTCACAACCTGTCCTAATAGCAAAGATAGCACTTATCTGTGTGGTTCTATTTGATAAAATCTTTGCTTCCGCCCTGTATGTCCTCATCATAGAAAAATACATTATTCTTGCCACTTAGCATATATCCAGAAGGAAGGGAAATATAAAAAAGGTCTTTTAAAATATTTTCAGTGTATTAATTCAATGTATCATGGAGATATTTGATAAATAGTTATAATCAAACATGGAGCTGAATTTGCTGGAACTATGATGGTAAGTGTACTCTGGATCAGGGAATAAAGGTAAATGCTTCATTATGGAATGCATAAATATACCTTTCTCTCTTGTTTCAATAGGGTCTCATAATTAATGAAGCACCTATCACTATATTTTTACCACCAGTTCCTGAGCAAGCAGTTACACAATTATGCTGGTACCATTTTAGCATACATGTCTGATTGTTTGGAACCAGGGTTTCCTGTCTTGACCTTTGAAACACATCTTGCTATAGTATAATAATTAACAAAGGTCAATCACAGGCTCAGTAGTTCCGCAGTGCACAGCTGGTGTTCATGTTCACATAAAGGGAATCACCAGCCTGCGGTGCTCACAGAGACACCTGTGGGGACTGCAGTGTGGCCCAAATGGTGATGCAGCAGGAGCTCAGTCCCATGGAGCTGCTATGAACCTCCTATGCAAAAATAAGACCTTGGGCTCATAAAGCTCTTTCTGAACCTTTCCATCCAGTTTCAAAAATTGATGCCTAGAGTTAAAGGCTTAATTCTACCAAGGTCATGGGGAGTTGCATGATGAGGCATCTTTTGGATATTTTGGCCCAACTGAATTCAACAGCTAAGGCATCTTCAGTCCTGAAAGTCACTCCTGGCACAGCTGGATCATTATTGTAACATGGCTTCTGTGGCACAAGTGATCCAAGGGTATCCACCTGAGATGCAAGTAGGAACCCCAATTATTTTGGCATGGAACAGGGAGAATTGGACTTCCTTCTGCAGTGGAAAGGCAATCAAATCCATTTGTCAGAGTTTAACCACCTTTGCTTTGCTTTGCCCATTATACGCCCTCCGTAACAGGGACACTGGACCATTTCTATCTTCATCCATTTGTACTTCACAGCTTTTATATGTCCTTCCTGATGTGGAGGCTGAGAAATAGCAAGTGATTCCTGAGCTGTCATTCATCAAAC
This sequence comes from Cinclus cinclus, assembly GCF_963662255.1. NCBI lineage: Eukaryota > Metazoa > Chordata > Aves > Passeriformes > Cinclidae > Cinclus > Cinclus cinclus. The sequence goes on from NC_085046.1 coordinate 57,610,297, forward strand.
AAAGCTTTCCCGATAAAAATGTCAGTTCCTGCCTATTTTTGGCATTTGCTTCCATGTGAACCAGTTTCCATCATTATCCAAGGTTTTCAAATTGTCTTCTAGTAAAGACCTAATTATGGAGAAGTTGTATGAACCAGCTGAAAACAGTCAACCATGTGCTGACTTGAGTGCAAAACCACACATGCCTTTGAGTGCTTAATTGTCTGAAGATTATGTAGGGGCCTTAACCTGTGCCTTGCAGTCTGGGTCTCACTGAATGTATGGATAATGCAGTATTCAATATATGATATAGTCACTGTCATGCCATAAATAATTTCTAAAGGGATATTTAGACTTCATAATAGTGAGCAGAAGACAGTTTTACAAATTTATGCTTACATGGTTTTACATTTTCTGACTAGTTTGGTGATAAAAACAGAGCAGGGGTCTACCTCTCTGTGAGAAAAGAACCAAACAATTTGTTTCAAGCCTCAGAAATTAAAATGCTTTATTCCAGTGCAACACTGTAAGCAGCCAGAAGAGCAATTATTGAAATCTGTACTTTACTTTTCTTTAGGCTTTTCTAGTCAAAATCCATGACACAGAAAACATTCCTACAGAAGGTCACGGAGTCTAGCCCTTCTACAGTTTTCTACAGATTTTCCAGTGTGCTAGTCTTGCATTAATCATCATCTGAGCACTGTGCATGATCACAGTGACATCAACATTTATACTGAGGAAAGAAAATAAACGAAGACAATAGCTACTGAGTTTTTTCTTTCTCCTATCACCAGGCAGAGGTAAGGAGGAGAGGAGACAAATACGGAAAGGGGGAACTTTTAAACAAACAAACAAAAACAAACAAACACAAATCTTAAGGAAAGCAAGGCATTGATGGACAGAGAGATAGAAAATAATGAGAAAATTATTGGAATCTCTAAACCTATGTGAACGAACTTCATTTGAGGCAGCTATCTTAACAAATAAGCAGAAGTTCTCATTTCACTTAAAATTTAAAAAAAAAAAAAGATAAAGTAACTCTTTAAAATGTACTAATGAGTATACATGATTAAAACAACCTTCTAATCTAGGTCATTGTTCTGTATAGTACTTGGATATGCATGAATGCATTTGGTGCAGAAATCAGGGAGAGTTATGCAAATGTAGCTGAGGACAAGATCTGCTTCATTTCCAAAAGTTACTGTGCCTAAAAGACCTCTTTAACTGCACAAGAAAAATAATAATAATTAAGTTACCACAGTTTTTAACCATGTTCTTGAAATCTTACCAAGACTAATCACACTTCAAGTACTTGAAATACATTACCCAAAGCACAATTAGAGAGTCACTCAAATAGTGTCTTTTATCTCTTTTTTGGTCTTGACTTTTAATCTATCATCTTTTAGTCTGTCATTAAAGTCCAGTTGAGTCAATTAACACACTGTTCATATGCTACATTGATTGCACCATATAAGAAGGGTAGAATTTACACAGTCTGTTGGTACTGTATTAATATTTAATTAGGCCATGCAAAAGCCAAGCTTGTAATGTTGTTATCACATGGAGTAGTGTGTCACAAAAAGGCAGAACAACAACAAAGAACTCAGAGCCCAAAGGTTGAAAATGCTGCTGGTTATCGTGAACAATTAAATTGTTCAAAGAAGATGTTAGTCAAGTGGTGGGTGAGTGCACATGGAGATTGTGAAAAATGGTCATTAACACAATCACCTTTTTCACACAGAAAGTATACATGTTGAATTCAATAGTAAAGAATACACTTTCTCATATCCAAAGCCCAAAATCCCCCTTTCCACAACTGAATGGCAATAAAAGCCTGCTGTGAGATTCAGCAGTGATCTCCCAATAGACAGGAGTGGAAAAGCACATTGCACTGAGAAGGAGCTGTGTATCAGTCCCTGGCTGGGTGATAAATGAAGGATACTGCTGCAGCACACTAGGAACTCTGCCAGGTCTCTTATATCACACCAGTCATATTTACAGCCTAGACCTCACCTACAAGTGCAGTTGTACTATGTATTTCCATGCCTTACTTTCAAATAGTCCAGATCTGAATAAAGATTATAATGGTATGTTTTCACAGGGGGGATATGATTTTGAAATTAACATGCTTAAGTGTAAAATTATCTTCCAGCAGACAGACAAATCCTTCTGCTTGAGAGAACAGCGTTTATGAAACAGCAGGCCCTTTAGTTGCCCTGGAAACTATATTTGTAAAGGGCTGTAACTTATATTGTCCTGGAGGCTTTTAACATTTGCATTAAAGCTTCAGAAGACAAGAACTGTCAAAGAGTATGTAGTCACAAAAAACCCAAACTTCACTTTAAGAATGTTGAGTGGTGTATTTTTTTTCCCAGGAAATGATAAATGATCTTTCAAGAAGCAAACAAAGAAAAAAAAATACTCAAGAAGTTTGATATATTTGTAGAAAGTCACAAGCAACACACTTAGGATATTGCACTTTCTGGTCAGGGTTACACAGATAACTTCAAACAACATAGAAGGCAAAAAGAACTCATAAAAGGCATAATGGCACTACATAATTTTCAGAATTTTCTGTTTGCTGTTGTTCAGCAATGACCCTCAGGTTACATCCAGAAATTTCCATCAGATTAGGACATACTCTGTAATCATAGATATAAGAAGACCTCCTTAGAAAAAATAAAATATGCAGAAAGCTAAAATTAAATATTTTATTTAAAATACTTAGTGTAAAATTATCTTTGTTTTAGGCTCAGAAGAGCCTTTTATTTTCTAAGAGCTATGAAAAAAAACAGCCTTCTAGCAATTATCAGAGCTTCACAAACTTACGCTGTACAAAACACCTTGCAGAAAGTGCCAGCACATTTCCTATTTTTTCTGACCTTAAAACAGTTTGTAAGGGAGTCTTGATGCTCATACTTAAGCAAACTCACCACTGAAGTTACTGTGTGAAATGCTTTCTGCAGAACAATGCAGAACAGTCAGAGAGATACTGTTTGATTTTTCTCATTTCTGCATCAATTTCTATTCTTGAAAATTGTAAGGAATAGAAGCTACCCCAAGATAAATCCCCTTTTTAGGGTTTTGCACAAGCAGGACTTAATGAAAAGGTGTAGAAATTTATATTTATGACTTGTGTAATAAAAAAAACCTGAAAATAAATCAGAAAGAGAGACCTTCCCCTGGTCACAGATATGCTTAGAGATGAGTTGAGGGAAACGTTTTATGAAGTCCGTGCAAGAGCACTAACAAGGAAAAGAGACAGACAGAATGAGAAATTGAGTCCTCTGACTCATTTCCTTTGGGAGAGAAAAACTGAATGAGGAAAGAGAGAAAATAAAAAACAGGCAGTACATCTCTTTCAATAACTTTCAGAATAAATATGCTTTGTGTAGGCAATTGTGCACTACAGCCTATTTGCAATATTCAAATGCATTATTCAAATAGCAAAAAGCAAGCACGGTGAAATCTTCACAAATGAAAACAGGCAAAGAAAGAGGAAAATGGTATTTTTTCACATTATTTTATAAAACAAAGTCACTTATATTCCTCCCATCATAAACTTTTTTATCTATTTTTTGATCATTTTGATTTTTGTGCTAAAGTATGCTTCAACTATGTGCTGCCAAGCATACTGACACAGTTAAAAAGTCTGTAATGTAGATGGCAAAGTTCTAACTCACAAGGTTTGTGAAGCTGCTCCTGGGAATTATAGCATCTGTTAGCAATGGGCTACAGAACAGTTTGCCTGTTTTTTGTTAGACCAGCCAGTGACTTCCTCAAGCTTCCTCTCAATCTTATATCTACTTTTTTGTTATGTTGTGGAACAAAATGAAGCCCAAATCCTCTGAAGACAAACCAGTATACTGCCTTCAAAAACCCTGCTGATAATTCTTTAGAAATAGCAAACAGAAAATAAAACAATGCGCATTTAAGGGCCATTTGAAATTTTTAGATTTTCCATTGCTTAGTGTAAGTTTCTTACCATTTACATAATTCAGTTACAATAAACTCTGACATAATGCCATTCGTCTTTATCACACTTTATCTCATAGAGAATTATAATATATAGCCATTGAAATGTAGAATTTATGGATGTCTTACAATAAACTCTGACATAATGCCATTCGTCTTTATCACACTTTATCTCATAGAGAATTATAATATATAGCCATTGAAATGTAGAATTTATGGATGTCTTGTCCTAGAACCAAGATGGAAATTCATTAAAACCATATTTGTAGTTTTCAAGAGAGAAAAAATATGAAATGAACAAAATGTGATTGTTTTGGAAAATATATAGATGAATAGCTATTCTCACTTGTGTGAAATAATGTCATTGCTTTGGGTAAATAAATTCAACCTTTCATTTGCATCTTATGCAGTTAACAACAAAGTCACTGAAGCAAATACATTTAAAAAAAAAAAATAAGTGGCTCATAAACATGCTCCATTTAACTGCAACATGAAACTCCTCACTCTTTTGTGAACATCCTGCCCCAAGTCATGCAGACCAGAGGAAAAGCTTCATCTCAAAGTAATTGAAATGAAAACATGACAGTATAGCTTAGCCCAGAGGAAACGGAAATATTTTAAACTATTCTTTGGGGCATTATGATGCTTAAGATGAAGTCGTTACTTATTAAATTCTTGTCCCAGTCAACTGCAGCTGAAGTCAGGACACTTCCAATCTAATCTGATTGACCTCTGAATTTTGGAAAATCACCTCACTTCTCTTCTTCTTAGAATTCTTCCTGTTCTTTGCTATGTCTAGCACAGCAATACAAATTTCGTGTTACTTGTGCACTTGGACAGCAAGCAGTGAGTTGAGAAACTCATCAGAGTTGACACCTGTAGATATTACCATAACATCAATTATTAAATAATAGTAAGATTTAGTGAATTTCAGTCCAGAATTTGATATGCAAGATTTGTGAGCAATCCCTTGTTTGCTTTGTGTTAGTGTTTTCTCAGCTGCAAGGAGAAAACAGTCATTGGGAAAGAAGCACCTTAAGCAAGTAGATTTTCCTGAAACACAACTGCAAAGTAAGACTAGTTTCAGCATAGTACTAGTGTATTTTATAGCACTGCATCACCAATTTTCAGCAAACACTGCTTTCAATGAATTTGCTGCAAGACATCTTTATTTGAATACATTCAACAACATTTCTATGCAAGACCTCTTCCTGAAACACACTGCAAGACAAATTTAAATGGATTGTAAATCTTCAGCTCCTGATGTGACTGGATGCAATAGTGCTGAAAAGCATAGATTATTACAGGGGAACATCTTGCTATAAAAATTAAGGCCTTCTTTGAGGGTCTGCTTTGTAACTTGGGTATTTAGAAATAAATATAGCCAAAGTGAGAGTGTAAGATACAGTCTGCCTATTTTGTATGTGGAGAGAATAATTTCTATCAGTTCTGAAAGAAACAACATATTCACATAACATTTCCAAGCTAACATGCAAAGCCCATTGATTTCTCATATCAAAATTCCCTATACTCTCTTCTGTACCCATTACCAGGCACATTACCTGCTCCAGAAATAACACATTCCACAACTCATTCACTGAGGCTGACATACTGGTTATAAATGATCCACTTCTTTATGGACACCTGCAATTTACGAATTTTTGAGACATTTAAAGATGGCACCTAGTAGGAATCCAAATTGATTAAACAACTTTATTTGCCTCTAACCATTTTAAATAGTAACTTCCCTTTTTTCAGTACAATTTTGCAAATTAATTCCTCTGTATACATGTTTTTTAAGGGGGATTCTTGAATGACTTTTTAAGTTGTTTTGAAACATAAGAAAATAGGATTTTTTTTCTCTTAACAGTAATTTATATTTTCAGATTGCTTAATAATGTTCAGAACCTAAGCTGAAAGCTGTTCCAGGATCTATCAAAGAAATCCATTGTTTTAACACCTATACTAAATCAACCAACATTTAAATATAAAGAAACAATTGAACTTTTAACTATAGTTTAACCCAAATCATTCATCTATGAGGCTGCCTTCCTACTAGATATCTGTTGTTCCTGGAGTTTGGGCAAAGTCTACACACTGTCTTTCAATGTTAGAGATTTCTGATTCTGATTCAGAGGATATTACCTGAGCATCACATGTCATCACACCTACTAATGGTTTCCAAGTTTACTATTCAGGACAAAAACAGAAGATGTGATGACATCACCAGTTACCACGAGGCTTCATGACCTCTCCTTTCATCTGATCTGTCTGTTGTCACTTTAGTGCCACTTTATGATCCACACAGAGATAAGATTACAGCATAGAAGGCTGTATTGACAAAATACACCTGGCTGTGTTACAGTTTCTAAACTCACAGGACTAAGCTTGACTGACACATTCCCAAAAGGATGCTTTAGGTGGGACAGTACAGAGCGTTACTCACCCTTAGGAAAGGCACAGGCACAACTGACCTAGAATTGGAGAGACTCCACAGTGCAGAAAGTGAGTGCACCAAGGTCTGTCAACCTGTCTCTCCTCTTCTGAATGTAAGGAATTGTACTGCAGTTTTCTTGAGTCAGAGGAGAAAATGTATTACCTGGAGTTTCTGTTCTGTTTGCACACACTATAAAACTGGCACAGTTTGTACATGGAGCACCCAACACTGGAACAGTGTGCTTCAGATGCAGAAAGCACCAGCAACAGGTTGGTGCAAAATGCAGTTTATTTGTTGTCTTTAGCATTATACTTGACCGACACTGACATTTCAATGTGTCCAAGCACTAAATTAATCCCCGAAATAGATAATGGAAACAAGACTGCTGTTTGCTAATTGTTAAATGGACACCTACTAGCTATTTATATGTCACAAATTTTGTCTTGATAGTAATTTCCTCCATTCTTTGTCTACCGCACTAAGAATTCACTCATTTATTGAGGGCAGGAGAAGTGTTAAGAAATGAAGCATTCTATCTGCTGGACAAAGACTGAGAAAGCTAATTAGACCTTATTTTTCCTATGATACTCTTTTGTCACATGAAACTCCCTGAAGTTTAACCCTGAAACTGTTCGGACTGACCGTACCAATCAGCATCAGCAATTGCTAATACTGCAATAGCTATGTGATACAGTGATACAGTGTTATGTCCGGGCCATCAGTAGACCTCTGACATCTACAATAATCCTAAGAATGTTTTCAACTGGAGACAGTTCAATCAACTCTGAAAACAACTGAGAGATTTTCAGATGTTAGAGAGAGAAATATTTCTCTTGAGGATTAGTTATCTGACCCCTAATGGCTTTCCTTTCTTCATCTACTCCCATACAGCCTGCATCATGCCAGATTTTGAACTACTATACCTCCTTGTTTCTAGATAGTTTAAGCATTCCTTGAGAGAAAAAACCCACACCCTTGAAATACCCTGCATGTTACACAGAATTAACTCATACTGTATCCAGTGTCTTCTTACACACTGCACTGTTGGCATTTGCTGACAAGTCGAAGCCCTTGGGTCTTCCTTGGGACTGATTTAGGGTCAATGCAGCTTTTGCTACTGTAAGAATAATGGTATTTACCCAGCATGTTAAGAGTCAAATATGACAGCAGACTCTGTAATGCCCTGAAAGTAGGATTGCCTCACTCTCTGTTGTTATACATGCTAATTGTACATGCAGAGGCCCTGCAAACTTCCATTACAATTCCACATAAAATGTATACATTACCTCTAAGCAATCTTAGCAAAACATCATTCATGTCTGCCTACAGACCAAGGAAACAAAGTTTGCCAGGTTTCCTTATCAACAGTGATGGTTTATAAATAACTCACATTCTCATATCAGAAACTGGACTATGGCATCAGTCTTTCTTACACATTTTGGTAGATCATCAAAATATCTTTAGATACTAAAGGAACTTAAGCTTTACAAACCTAAATCTGAAATGTGGCTCTAAAGAAGAAAATACTTTTCCCTCATACAACTCTACTCTTGAACCCCTTAGTCGCAATAAGGAAGAAAAAAATCTCATTTGCAATGTTTGTACCATTGAATAGAACCATCTCCATTTAGGATTGTGCACAGTAAGATCACTGTAACAGCACTGTATCAGCTTTAGAAATGCATTTTTTTTAAAATTAAAACTTCACAAAAAGATTTTTCAGCTGTACAAAGTAGCTGTAAATCTTTCATTTTTCAGTTTCTTTTCTATTTTTATAAGTGGAATGGCAGCAACTGTTGCACACAAGGGAAAAGGAGCTGAGATAGCTGATATATCCCTGTGAAGAGAATTTCTTTGAGACTGTTAGATAATGGTTTATTTATATGTCAAGTCCTTATGCTTAAAGAGGACCAGAAACTCTTAGTGAACTTCAAAAACATATTCAGGGGCAATATAAGACATTTTGTAGGAAAGACAATTTCTCCCTACTTTAGGTATTACATCTTTATCCCAAGAGAATGAAATATCTTTATGATTAGTAGCTAAACTCAGTTTTTCAGTATACAGTTGTGCTGAAGAAATGGGACTTTTACAAATGATGGCAAAGAGATTTGGAACAAAGGTGTATGACTGCAGACTCACTAATGGACAATACAGACAAGGTCTTGGGGCTGACTGTTGTGTACCCTTAGGGGAATTAGGAAAGATCATCCTCCTTTCTGCACTAATCTCCATCCCAGAAGAATGTTCTCTCTTTTGTATCTGGTTGATGCTCCTTTTTGGGGGATCAGCAAAAACCTGACAGGAACTGGGTTCACAAAGGTATCAACAGGAAAAGAAAAAAAGCAAACATGCAAAAAAAATAAAAATTTATTGTTACATCCTCTGACAACACACTAGCACTGCTGCAAAAATATCAGTTAAGGATAGAGAGCAATTCATAGCTTTACAAGTGGACAGTGCTCATTTCAGTACCTCTGTTCATTCTAACCATAAAATACAAACTGTTAATTTTTTGAGTATTCTTCTAAGTCTCAAGAGTAAGAGAAGTGTATTTTTCATTGCCAATAGGCAAGCTAAGAAAATCTGGCAAATGATGCCCACTTTTTCCTCTTAAACATCACTACACTTTTCAGTGATGGACACTCCAGAAGCTATTATAAGAAGAGTATTCACTCTCAGGTAGAAAATCACACTGCTATCTTACCAAAGCCATTTCAGTCATTGTGTTAACATTAATCAGTGAATTGTGAAGTGCAGTTTAGAATAGGAAACCCCTCTTCAGGCTGTGGTCTCTTCAAAGGCAAAAATCAGACTAATCTTTTTAATAGTGCAAGCAAGAAGAAATGAACTATTGATAAAGCAGTTTATTTTGACTAACAGATGAGGCAAATTAACTCAGCTGCAATCTCCTCAATCTACTGCTGCCTAAAATAGAGAGAGCTGCAAGGAGAAGGACAAATAAGCTGTTGTAATCTTTCCATCTGAGGGAACTCAAGCAGCTATCATTCACCACTGTCATTTACATAACTGGTGGAGGAAAGAGGAAACTCACTTACTGAACATGGAGATAGTGCTCTGTTTGTTTGTCTGTTTTGAAAAGCATAATTATTCCTTATATTTCAAAGCATATAGGAGTGACAGAGCATTCATCGTAGCTATTCCAACTATGAACTTAAAATTAGGGTTCTTCAACTCCCACAGCCCCTGCAGTGACAGCTGATTTACACTAAACCAGCATGGATTGGCAGAGAGATCAGCACAAAAGCTTGCAGGGTGCAGTAGCAGGGATCACACAGGACATACATGAGGGGTAATCCTCACTTTCTAGAGCACAGAACCACAGCTCTGGGATCCATAATACCAGGTGTGAGTAGCACTCAAATCTTTGACAGCCAGGACAGCAGTGACCAGGAGTCTGCAGAGACAGCTTGAAATGGTGGAAATTGATCTTGGTACAGATTTTGTCTCTTGCATGCTTGTCTGGCCACAACTTTACATTGTCATCACTACTTCCATGTTATTTGACAAGCAAGCAGATATTGACTTTCTATATAGTTTGCATTAAATGATGTACCTGTTTAATTTAAACATCCTGGGAAGAATTTTTGGCCCATCAGGTAAATCTCCCCAAAGACCTGTGAGATTTGGAAGAACCAAAGAAGACAAGAAGGAAAAAAAAAGAAAGAGGGTGAGAGAGAGAGACAAAGAAAGAAAGGAAAGAAAAAGAAAGAAAAAGAAAGAAAAAGGAAGAAAAAGAAAGAAAAAGAAAGAAAGAAAGAAAGAAAGAAAGAAAGAAAGAAAGAGAGAGAAAGAGAGAAAGAAAGAAAAAAGAAAGAAAGAAAGAAAGAAAAAGAAAGAAAGAAAGAAAGAAAGAAAGAAAGAGAAAGAGAGAAAGAAAGAAAGCAAGAAAGAAAGCAAGAAGGAAAGAAAGAAAGGAAGAAAGGAAGAAAGGAAGAAAGGAAGAAAGAAAGAAAGAAAGAAAGAAAGAAAGAAAGAAAGAAAGAAAGAAAGAAAGAAAGAAAGAAAGAAAGAAAGAAAGAAAGAAAGAAAAAGTCCTTAGAAGGCATAGACTGCTTTTCAACTTCTTGTGGGCAAATTTCGTAAGTCCTACTCAACCACAGTATTCTTTTTCAGCCTGATGATACTCAAATTAAGGACATATTTTATGTACATCTCTTTTAAAAGCTATGTTTACTAGGGTTATTTCATTTTCTAATTTTGTGTGGGTGGATAATTGTCGTCTTCTAAGAGGTAATAATAAGCGGATTTACGGCAGTTGACAAACATTTCTACATTGTAGTGTATGAATGAGTAACCTATGAAAAAACCCACAACTGCCGAGTTATGCGCTCCTTAATTTTATGTGCTAACCACTGTAAAAAGTCAATTATGTTTACCTCTATGAAGTTGTACAGGAGGATTCACAAACATTTGTTACTAAACCAAATAATTAACATCTTGCTCCAGAACAAATATCTGAAAGGTGATGTTAAAGTGAAATATTGCTCTATAACATTTTTCATACTAGCCACACATTTCTTGCAACACATATCTCTGGATGACAAAGGATTTCTGTAGTTCCTGAACCACAGCTAAAGAACTAACCATCTATCTTGTGGCTTTTTTGCACTTTATTGCTTGCCTTAGAGCCACACACTAGATCTATATTTCTGGGATTTTTCACAGTTTCAAATACTGATGGTGAAAACAGCTTTTCTGTATATATGAAGTGCTTGGTGAGTTTATTTCAGGAATTAGCTCATGTGGCAAACTCATGCAGAATATAAACAGCTGGATAACACAGTAGTAACTATGTTGTTTCCTCAAATTCCCCTAGGTATGTATCTCAAAAATTTGAAGCAAAGAAAATTTCTTCCATGAAAAGTTTCCCAGAGGAAGAAAGTAAGAAAAAAAATCACATAATTTGGAAATTTTGAAAAAAAAAATATTGCATTTTGCTCATTGATAGTCCCTCATATCCATCGATCATAGTCAGCCAAAGACAAAGCTCAGCCCCAACACTTGAATCAATGTCTTCTGCTTTCACTCTTTCCTCACCTTCCCTAAAGCATGGGTCTTATAGGAGTTAATACTGCCTGAGTTCTTCCTGTCATAAACCACAAACATTTCAAGTCCTAGATGAAATTTTCTTACAACGTTAATGAATTAAGCAGAACGTGAAGTCTGTGTGAAGCCATGCCTTTCCCACACTCATAATAGACTATCTAACAATTATTCCCTCTTGGCACCACCAAGAGCTTACAAGAAAAATATTTTTATGGCTCATTTCTGGTTTTCCATACATACCATCTGCATTTAGTTGTGTTTGTACCACTTTATGGTAACACAGAAGAGAGATGTAAAGACAAGAGTATATAGTCTTTTGCATCTGAGAAAGTTAAAGACAATAACTAACCATGATGAACAGAAAGTGTTATTTTATGCTAGCTAATGTTTTCTGGAATGTCAAAGAAGGAATGCACTGCATCTAAACTGATAACAAGAGAAGATGCTAGAAAGAACATTTCTGTTCTAGTTAGTATGGCCCATGTACAGACTAGCACACATTCAGGGCTGTGTTTAAAGTGGATGAAAAGAAATTTAAATCTACACTACCTAGTTGTTGTGTTACACTGATTCTGTCTAGCAAAGCATTCATAATTCTAATAACCGGGAAAAACAAGATGAGGAAAATACTTAGAAGCTTGAATGGCAGAACATATCAAGAGCAACTACTCCCTGTTATCAACATTTTCTCATAGGAGTTTAGCTCTGAATATGTCCAAAATTACATGTTCTGAAAAAAAGAAATTAAGGAAGAAAGGAATAGAAACCCTTGATAACTTATCCCATAGCACCACCAAAAATCTTTAAACCCAGTTTGGCAGCTGCTGAGCTCTGAGCTGCACAAACACACGTGAAAACTACTTTTCCACACACAATAAGGATGCAAATTAAATACATAATTACTAATATTGCATGCAATGTTTTGCTATAAACTAGGGCCTAGGCAATAACATTTTACAATTTTGGAATGAAAACACCCTTTGGCTCACTTTAATAGCATTAAAAGCAGTAAGAAGACATGTGGAAACAGTCTAAACCACAAATGTTAAAAAGGAATGCAACCATATAGGCAGGTAATTGATGACTGTATTGCAATTGCTCTTATTGTATTGCCACTGCTATATAAAAAGCCATAAGTTATGCACTAACTTTGCAAGGCCTCCAGATTAAGTCATGTCAGGACTGTTCTGGTCTAAAAGTTTAGTTTAGTTTCTCAGCCTGATTTTTTTTTTAACTTCTGCACACATTGTTTTACCTGGTTTAAACATTTTCCCTTAGTTGAACAGATCTCTCTAGTTCATTTATATTAATTTTGCTTATCTTTGTATGTTAGCACAACAGTTTTATGACTGAAACACAATGCTGTACCATGTAGAAATGTAGGCCTATGGAAACACAGTATAGATCTTGAGACAGGGAGACACAGGAGGTGGTGTAGAGTATAAGCATGGGATTACAAAAGGTGCAGCACAGACTTAGTATTGAAGATAACACCTATAGCTATAAAGAAGGTTCTCCAATGGTCAGTTAAAGAAATGTGGACATGAAGATGGACAGATCTGGCATTAGTTGCAACAAAGAAAACAAAGAACAAATATTTACTATGCATAAAAGAAAACTATTTTTAAAATTTAGATGAAACGTGGAGCTGTAGAACAGCAAAGGAAGTCTAATGCATATTATCAACATTAACATGAATATCCCCTTCCTTCCTGTGAAGGACTCTAGATGCTGCCAATATAGGCAGCACCATCAACAGAATGAAAGCCACCACCCTTAAAACTTGAAGAAGCAGGAGGAGAGCCTAACATCTAAGAAAATGGGTACAAACTGAGTGTATAACAGTACTAGCTTTTAAAATTATCTTTTTAATACTTTTCTGAATAGAACCCCTCTTTCCTTCAGTAATAATGGGATCTTGCCTAATAACAACTAAAATTCTTAAATAAACAGTTATTAACTATGTCTCCAAGTCACATGATTCTTGACAGTTTCTCAAAGGCTTCCTGTTTCTCAACCATGCAGAACCATGAGCATGCTGTTAATTTTTGGAAACCCGTGAAGAATAGCAGTGTCAGCAGCCTGCAGACTCAGGAAGCCAAGAGCATACTAATCTCTATGTGGAAAATATTGTGAACTCTACTTTCCATAAAAAATCCTACAATTCAGCCCCTACATAAAATGACTGTGGTCAAGAGCTGGCAAAACCTATGCTACAAATTAAGACACCACTTTGACTAGGAAGCAATATTCCCCACACACACACTTTTAACTATCTTTCAATGTGGACTAAATATGAAATGAAACTTAGAATTACATACAGATATTGACAAACTCTAAAAAACAGTGTTCCCATCTTTGAAAAGAGAGGAAAATAGTGAATTCAAACAGATTATTAGTGGATAGATATGTCTGCAATTCTAGAGATATTCTTGATACCAGTATTTGAAAAGCATCACAAAGAATGAACTAGTACAGTCCCTCACCAGTATTTTAGATGCATGAAGTATGAAACTGGAACTTTGCACTGAATAATAATGACAAAGGAGCTGAGCTGTCTTTGATTTTCAAACCCTTTTATTAGGCTACTAAGCTCTGCCTCCTATGTGAGATACAAAGGTGTGGAGATTAACAGTTCTGTCAGTGATGTGTTCATTATTTACCTTTCAACCACTAACAGAAATAAGATTAACTTTGGCATGACAGTTCCTTGTGATATTCTATAATCCTGTCGCACTAACCTGCAAATAGTTAAGATTACAACATAAACTTTTAAGTAATAAATTAATTATTTTAAATAAATTATACTAATTTTCCCCACATTATCTTTTACACAGTCTATCTAATCCCAACTGAAATTTTTAGTACTTGCTGAATAAGTAAAAGTGCTATCATACAGATAAATACATGCATAGAATAAGTTTTAAATGCAGGCAAAAAAAAAGAAAATAAACAAAACAAAATAAAATCAATAAAAAAGAAAACAACAACAAAAACTAACTAACTAACTAACTAACTAACTAACTAACCAAAACCTACATTTGTTTCACCACACCTCTGGGAAAAAAAAAAAAAAGTAAAAAAACCCCGCTGGTTTATGATAGCACTATTCTTTTTTCTGCTCGTTGTTACTCATGCCGTAATTCTGTTTTTTGTAAAAAATTTGCTCTTTCACAAAGATTTCTGCGATGTGTGAGGGTACTTTGGTGGTGTATGATTTGGTGTTTAATTTTCTGGAAATAAGCATTCATTTTTTTAAAAGGGGACAAAAATATTTAGAGGCCCAAAAAAAGCTACTTAATGGTAAGACCTGAAACCTGCTGGTATATGCCAGCACTGAGTAATTTCTATGAGCAGCTTTTGCCTTCCTTACCCCATCTGGTCCTCGTGTCTCTAACACCCACTCACTGCATTACAATAAATATTATATTAAGATCCTTTGGGCAGGATTCTGTATTTCTGTTAGGGCTCTGAAGCACCTAACACATATCTGGACTCTGTAGAGTGAAAAAAAAAAAAGAAGAGACAAGAGTCCAAGCTTTTAAAACTTCATTTGTAGGTTCAGCCATCTGTGGATACTTTGTCAACTTCTACGGCAGGAGCACTTTGTTCCGTGATTCTGAAGGAAAGGAAAGAGTCCAACTCACATGATCAATACAATATTGATTATATACACCATTTACATCTTTATCACAATGTTAGATAAGACATGCAGTACCAGCTGTGAAGTAAGCATGTCTTTGACATGATCATAACTGGAATCAAGGTTGCCCCCAAGTACTTTGCATATTTTTTTAGATTGCACTTGTATATATATATATATAATCTATCTATATATATATGTATACATATATATATAAATATATAATCTATTACTATACTTCTATTTAGAAATGAGCAGAACATATTAGTAGAATGGAATCTTTCATGTGATAAACAAAACACTTATTGAGTGGAAAGATGAAGCTTAAGTTCTGTCACATTACTCCCCTGACTCTCACTACCTCCCTGTACTTGCTTTCCTGCTCTCTTCTTGCCTTTATACATACCTATGTCTCACCTCTGGCATGGCATGGCATGGCATGGCATGGCATGGCATGGCATGGCATGGCATGGCATGGCATGGCACGATCTCCACAGACAATATTGTGCTGTCTGCAAACTATCACTTGCAAATTAAATGTGCTTTACTCAACAGAAGTCATGACAAACTTCTGCCAAAAAGAGCATTGACTTACTATGTAGAGAATTTGTACAGTTAAAAGAGTGCAAGTCTTTAGCATGCCATGAGGCACACTCAGGTTCGGATGTGACACTGTTGAAGTTGGTGAGGCTTTTGGCATTCAACAACTTTCAAATGGGGGTTCCTCAGACTTAGTGAAATAGAAGATGAGTATCTAAAAGCTCACTTCAGATAAAATTCCTTAACTTAGCTATGCCTGTTTTTTTAATGGGTTGAACTTGAAAGAACATTAACTGTTTGGTCTTGTTGACAAATTTCCAGTTTAACTTCAATGGAAGTTACTAGATCTGCAATCTCTAAAAGCTCAGGCTAAACAAAAATAAAAATTATTCCCAAGTTGGTTCCCTGCCCAAATCACAGAGTTCTCTAACAGAATACCAGTCTCAGTGATTAGTGCAGGTGTTTCTGCATTTTTGGATACTTCAGATATCTGTTTAAAAATTTAAATTCATCCACTTGCTTAGGGCTGGGGAGCAAGGGGTTGGGACAGAGAACAGAGCTCTTCATCCTATCTCAGCTCTGCATAGAGCAGTCCTGCTTCCCTGACACACTGACTGCATGCTGTGTCTACAAGCACAGGGGCTGCTATGATAATATCCTGTGTCTGGGAATCAGATCCCAGTCATGAGGAAAGATCCATTCTAGTGCTTATTAAAAAGGCTCAGCTACTCTTAGGCCAAGCAAATATAAAATTCAGATGATGCAGCCTTCACTTATCTTTAAACTTCCAACCATTTCGAAGCTGTTCTTTGGAAAACAAAAAAAAAACCTTCTTTTTAAGGGAAAAGTCCCTTCCATACATGGAGATGGTCTTCAAATCAGACATTCCTTGACTATGCCACAAACCAGTGTGCATTTCTGTGTGACACAAGTTCACAGACCAGTTATTTTGCTTGACTCCAAGCTGGTTTCTGCCTCCTGTTATCAGTAAAACATAGTGATTTGGGGACTGCATACAAACTGCTGAAATTACTCTGGTAGGGGAGATGGTGATGAAGGAGAAACACAGATCTGTTACATCAGATGTTAGTCAACTATTTCTATGCATTTTCAAGCCAGTCTCTTGCCTGTTGAATAACTGTGTGAAACTAGGGTGAAGGGAGAGAGCTGGCAGATTTCTTCTCTTCAAAATGTTTCACATTCACGACCTTGGTTAGATAATTTAGTGAGCAGACGTTATTGTCAGCTTCTTTATGTTACTCATCTAGAAGAGCAGATGCCACATTGAGCTGCAGCTTGGCATCAAGGAAAGTCTGCCTGTGTGTCAGGGTAGCCAGGATAGCCTGGACTCCCATAAGGACTAATTGGCACTCCAGTAAAAGGAGCTATCTTCAGCCCTATTCAAAAAGAATATTCTAGTGTTTTTAGCATCCTTCCAGATGCTTTTTAGGAAGGCTCCTCTTGGTGCTCCTGCATTTCATCAGCTCTCCCTCTCATGGAAACTCCAAATCACATATTTAAAAATAGACCATCAGATTATCTGGGTAAATCATAAAGCTCGGCTTATCTCTCTCTTCCCCTCCAAAATATACAATTTATTTTGTCCACCAGCTCAGCAGCATGAAGCCATCAATAATCCTGTTTGTTTCAGTAACCCCACTCAGTGATTGTCCTGGTATATCTCTATTCTGTGTATGTATGTCACACCGACATGTGTGTGTCTGTGTGAGCATGAAAGAAGGATCCAGGAATTCACAGTTCTGAGCAGAAAGGTGTACGTTCCTGCCGTGTTTATACCCATGTCAACTGTGTACGTCTTAGCATCACAGCACAGCCTTACACAGTCATGGAGAATAATACCAGCATTTTGCAGAAGTAATGTACTAAGTACTTCAATTATGCATTAAATTGTCGTTTAACACCAATCTGGATGACAGGAGCCGTGTGCTTCTCCTGAGGGCAGACATAATCAATGCATGCAAGGAAAGACACAAAAATTTTTCAATTCCTCTTTCCCAGCGGTTCAGACGCACCACATAATAGAGCCTTCAGTAGCAAACCGCGACTGCCAGCCCACACATTTCCTATACGCGTATCTCCTCATCCTCCTCCCCCTGCCAGTGCGGCCCATCAGGCCACGAGAGCCGGAGAAAGCCCTGCAGGGATATAAATAGCTCCTCAAGGGGAGGAGGGGGAGTGCAGCAGCACGTTTCTAAAGATGCTAGCTGCAGAGGGAGGTTTTGCTGGATTAATTCAAAGGGGAAAAGGAATCGCTAGGAAGTTCACTGCCACAGTAGGCAATGTCTGTGGAAAGGGGGCAGCAGCTGCTATGGGGAAGCTGAAGGGGGGAATGCCCCGCTTGCTGGGAGAGCGGCGAGGTGGGGTTCCCTCTTTGAGTGTCCCACCTATTTCTCATCGTTTCCTCAGAGCGCAGCCCCCCGCAGATGGGCTGTGTACAGGCACGAAGGGCCCACGGCTGAGACAGCCAGCGAGGATACGAACCAGCTCGGCGGAGCTGTTATTACCACACGCAGCTTATTGTCTGTGCCAAGTTTGTGCAGAGCCAGGTGTTGTTACTGATGCGCGCTGCATTGCTCTGACTGTACATGCGGTGCTCTCTGCCCCATGAGAGGGGCACGGTATCGCTGGCTTCTCTGCCCTGTCCCCTGCTTTTCCTGGAGAGACAAAGCCGAGAGGTTCCGTCTCCTCAGAGCCCGCCCTATCCCCCCTGCCTCCCGGAAACTTTCGGGAACTACAGACACACACACACGCCTGAAGCACAGGTGCGCGCTCGCCCCTTCCCCGCCGGAGGCAGCCCGGGCACTCATCCGCTCCGCTCCGCTCCGCTCTCCCTCCCCCCGGCGGGCCGGCACCACGGGCTCTGCTGTGCTGCAGTGCCCGGCCCGGCCCGGCCCGGCCCGGCCCGGCCTCTCTCACCGTCCTCCAGAGCCGCTGCCGCTTGGCACTGACGGAGGTGGCGGTGACGATGAGGTGGGAGACGGACACCACCAGCCCGAAGACGATGGCCAGCAGCGTCCGGACGGGAAGCAGCGAGTAGGAGACGAAGGTTACCAGCATGAGCTGCCACATGCCCTGCTCGGGGGCGCTGGGCGGCTCCATGCCGTAGGCGCCGAGAGAGAAGGGGCAGCAGAGGAAGGAGAAGGTGAAGCTGAAGAGCAAGGTGAGCTTGACGATCTGCTGCAGCTGGGTGACCTGCAGGTACTTGACATTGGTGACGATGAAAAGGGAGAGGAAGATGATGCAGTGCACCGGGTGCGAACCCTTGGAGATGGTCAGGCTGGGGCCGGAGAGCAGCTCCACCAGGGCTAGGCTGGCAGTGAGCACGATGAGGACAGCCAGCGCCTTGAGGGTGGACGTCTGCTCCAGCTTCAGGTTGTAGCTCTGGAAGAGAGCCTCCAGCTCCTTGCAGTCAAACTCGTCCTCGCAGGCGATGGCATCCAGCAGCAGCAAGGGAGGGGGGTCCCCCAACCCGGCTCCCGCTCCCGACGCCGCGGCAGCCGGCGGGGAGCAGCAGCAGTGGCAGCACTTCTTCCTCTTGGTCTTGACTTTCTGAAACGGTATTTCCTCCATGTCAGTGCCATTCATAAACCCGGGGAAGAAATGCTCCTCCAGGTGTCCCCCGCTGCCGCTTTGCCTCCTCGCTGCTCATAAAAGAGAGGGGGGCTGCGCGCAGGAGCCGCTGCCGCTCGCCCGCCGGCAGCCCCCGGCGCTCCGCGGGCGCGGGTCCCGGGCGCACCCGCCTGCCACCGTCCGCAGCCCGCCGCGCCGGCAGACGCTCCCTCCGCTGCCACCCGGGAGCCGGGGGTGGCTGGGACGGCGGGAGGAGAGTCTCACTCGTGCTAATGTGCCAACCTTCCTGCCTGCAGTCTCGCTTTCCCCTCCACCCTCCTCCTCCTCCTCCTCCTACTCCTCCTCCCCTGGTGCTCCAGGGATGTTAATCTCCTAATGACACCAAAACACCATCCAAAGGTTTGGAATCAAACGGAGGGAGGGGTGGGGGCAAAGGGTGGGTGGAAGCTCAGAAAAGGGGAGACGGGGATAATCAACAGGCGGCTTTCCTTGCCGATAACGCTGTTTGGAGGAGCGGGAGCTACAAAGGAAAGCGAACGGGCTCCCGTGAGGTGGGCAACATTAAAAAAAAGAAATAGCGACTGGGGGAAAAAAAAAAATAATCTGAGCCAGGGGTCTGGAGGAAAAGTGCTGCAGAGGGGCCGGAAAGAAAGAAGGAGGAAGGGAACGACAGGGCTATCCCCTTCCCAGGTTCGAGAGCATCTCACCGGAGCTGGGGATTGAGAGGCGCCTGCGCGCCGATCGCTTGGGAAGCCGGACACGTCCCCACCGGGGCTCCGCGCCTCGGGAGCGGCGGGGGACCCGCCGTGCCTCCTGCAGAGCGCCCCGCGTTCCCTCTGCCGGGCGCCCGGGGCTCGCCGGCCCTCCGGGTGCCTCCGGCATCGGCCGATGGATGGCTGGCAACCCCGCGATGCCCGCCTGCCCTGACATCTATTCATATATATATATCTATATATATATATACACACACACACTCACATAAATACATGGATATATATATATATATATATATATATATAGGGAGAGAAATACACATGCATACATACATACCTACATACATAATCTATATATGTGCGTGTGTGTGCGTGCATAAAAATATACCAAATCTACATATAAAGACATGGAAATGCATGTAAATATAGAAATACGTTTGTAAATATGTCAATATGTTTGTATAGATGAATCCTGCTTCCTTTCAGAAATAAAGTAGTATCTGACCAAATAAATATTCTGATATTACTTGTTTTGCCTCCCAGCTCTGAGGCAGTGGGAAAAAGTGTAGTGAATGAGAAAATTTTCAAGAAAACACATTTCTGTGAGCACTTCTGCCTGTCTGGGAGTACAAATCAGTCAGTGGCTGTGGAGGGTTACTCTTGTGACGGGAGTTGAATATGAACCCACTCAAAATTGCACTTCGTGCCTCATCAAGAACTTAGATGCATTGTTTTAGGGAAAAAACCCTCTAGTTCTGCCTATTATGCTGCTATCAGATACTATTACCAAGTTGCCACAAAAGAATACACTGCAATATGCTTTTCTTTTTTTCTTTTTTCTTTTTTTCTTTTTTCTTTTTTTTTTCTTTTTTTTTGGAACCATTGCATCTAATTTTGGCATTATGAGGCTGATTTCAAACTCACCAAAGACTAGAGAAAGGACACCAGTGTTTCTTTTAGGTTTGGGTCAGGCATTTATAAGATTCAGGTCTAGGAAAATGTCAAAACAGAAGACTAAAGTTATGAACATTTGGCTTTTCAAGAGCAGGGCAGGGATACCTTCCAGAATCAAAGCAAAATCCTACTGTCATGCATAGGTTGACTATCTAATAGCAGATTTTTGCGTCAGTGATGTCTGATTCTGGTTCCAGACTTGGTCTGGAGAGTGTTAAGATCAACAGTAGGCAGGGATCCTTTAAGATTTGTTATGGCTGTGAGTGATGTTAGTACTTCACTTCTGGATAGTAAAGTAGCATTAAAAAATTATACATAATCTAAGGCAACGTATTTTTTATATTCATGCTTTATGTTAGTCCATTCCCTACAGATTTATATGCACTCATTATTTTGACTATGAACAGACCTCATCAGGAAAAGATAATTAATCAACGTTGCTGGAGTTTGTGTACTACAGACTCAAAATACTCCATGCTTGAGACAATGACTGTTACTTTGTGTTCATAGGATGCAACTCATGGTGATTTCTTAGACTGTGGCTTAGGCCCTCAACCACTGCAGAACTGTAAATACAGCTGATATTTAGACTTCTGTAAATCCTTCAAGAAGAAAATAAAGGGATTGGTTTTGCTGGCCTGAGTATTGGAAAGAGGAAGAGATGTTTAGCCAAAATAAAATTAAATCTGACAAACAAAAAGAGGCTTCCTTTGTTTTGAAGGATCTCTCATGTGCTTGAAAAGCTTCATAAATTAATCTCCTTATTCACTTTGGTGCATATATTCACTTCAGTCACACATAGATTAGACAAACAGATACTGTTGTGTTTTTACCTGTCCTCAGCTTTTTTCTGAGCTCATATGTCCTGAGGGATAAACTAATATTTCACGTCTCACAAAGTATAAGTGGTGGCACCGAGTTGCCCAGCCCTAGGAACTATTCACTGAAAGAGTTGTCACGCTAGCAGTTATCATTTCTCTCTTCTGGCTCTCATCTTGCTGCTGAGGAAATGGAAGGTGAGTAATTCCCTACAGGGCACCCTGTGGTTTAGATTATTTTCATGCTTCTTACAGCCTCAGGTTGGGTTAGTTAGTGCATACATAAAGCAGATAAAAATGATTCGTATGAAACATATATATCTCCACTCTTGCTAGGTCAAAGGGAAGCAGTGAACTGTTGAAGCTTCATCTTCCTTAGACACTGTAGGAGTATGGAAATGGCACATGGTGATTAATGAAACTGCCATCCTTTATACACTGTTTCACCTGACAGGGCAAATACTTCAAGATACCCTCCATAGTGAGGAGCCCAAATTTTAACATCTGATGTCACAGATACAGAGAGGAAACCTCAAAGCCTTTGTCTGAGACAGACATATTATTAAAGCAAATAAGCAGCTATAAAACTGCTGGAATGCACTTGACATGGGATCGTATTCTCTGACTTACCTGCTGCAGATGTCAGTAGTTTTCCTGGGATTTTTTGAATTATAAACAACACTTAGTGAACTATAGTGAACTTCTGGCTCATAAAGATATGAGGTTGGTTTTGGTAGTTATTGCCCCCAAAATTCTGGATACTTGCCATAACCAAGTCAGTTCTTCCTGTTGAAAGCTCTTCCATTTGTAATCAGAGACTACTCTGGGAATAAATGTAGTATTGACAGGAAAAAATTATAAGAGCCCAGCTTTATCATCTTTAGAACTGTGAAACCTATCTGCTTGTTATTTTTTTTTTTTTTTCCTAAGAGGCAAATTGTCCTGGTTGTTTGAGTTGCTGGAAGTGAAAAACAATTTTTATGGGGAGCCAGGCAGTATACAGATCTAGGTTACACCAAGTGCAAGTCTCACTGCCTTTTACTAAACCATAATCTTGAATTAAAGAGCTACTCAGAGTTTCAGTTCCCACTCAGTTCCTGGTCCCCCAATCTATTTTTATTTACTTTGTGCTTGTAGATTCCTCACTCAATAGTTTTTCACTGTAATCTTATTTTACTTTACTAAACTCAGTACTTGCTTTTTGTATCTCATCTTCTATAACAGTTTCAAGCACTCACTGCCTGGTGCATTAGGCGGAGATCATCTTTAAAAGCAATACCTTTTATAAAATGGGAGCTCTTCAGATTCAGGACAGTTCTAGAATTCAGTTTTGCATTGTTAAAATTATTTTCTTTCTTGTGATAATTTTTGTCTGAGTAAAGGACGGCAAGGATTTTCATCTTTTATCCATATTGAGTATTGCTTACCTGTAACACAATGCCATGCTTTATCACCTGAGACAGGGATAGAAATCTCTTTTTCTTCTCACTGTTTCTGACAGTAAGACTAAAGACTCTGCATAAAGCTATTGAGAAATTTCTGCAGACTCATTCTAGCAGGCACAGCTTCTTAATGCCACCACAGAAATCTATCAAGTGAGAGAAAAGCTATAATATGGCCAGGACAGAAAAGGTCCAGCACAAAATGGTAGGAATGGACAGGCTTAAATATAAAATTTGTACAGTGTTTTCCTCCTCTCATGGATCTCTGAAATGGATTCCCAACTTCTTCTAAATTTTGAGGAAAGATTTGAAAAGTGAAAGTATGCTTTTCCAAATCATGCACAAATTTAATTTGAAATCAATCCAGGGACTCCATTCACAGTCCTTTTTCAAGAAATATAGAATAGATTTCTGTGAGGCTGCTAAAAATGCTGAAAATTGTCTGAACGGGTCTTATAAACATTATAATGACTGTTCCTTAAAATTCTTTGTGATTATAAAGTTTGACTTATGGTACATGCATTTTGATGGAGAAGAAATGAAAGAGACTGTTCTGATACATACCACTTCCACAGTTAAACAACTTTATCTGCAAGTTTGAATTCACCCAACAAGAGCACTTCTCAGTGACAAACTGTGCCTTACCTTCTGCTCAGGTCTAACAATAGCAGTTTTGTTCAGTTTCCATTGGACTGCACAGTGGATTTTTTTTCACTCAGATTATTTTAATCACTATGCTATCTGTATAGAAGTCTATCTAATTGTGTCATCTATTGGAGAGAAAAAAAAAACAGATGAGAAAAAAATTGTATTAAGGTTTTAACCTCAAGTCACTTGTCAGATAAGACTGCTGCTGAAGTATTTAGGACATTTGACAGAAAAATAATATGGCTAAAGTGGCTAATTTGCCAACAGAGAAAGGGGGTGAGTTTTCTCCAGACCTCTGCTGAGTAGAGAGTACTGGCATTAAGAGCATTTTTAATCCTTTACCTCTCTCTTCTATTTTAAGCCTTCCAGGAGAGCATGAGATTTCTGTGACCTACTGAACTTCTATATTAATACTAATGAATCTCTTCAGTGAGCAAGCAGTGTGCTTTCCAGCCAGAATGGACACATAGCAGGTCAGCCAGATCCTTCCAGTTTTTGACTAGTCATTCATTTTCTCCATCAATACTGTATCAACTTTTATTTATTTATTCTTCATCTAAAGTTAGATCCATCTAATGTCAATTATAAAAGCAAAATTTCAGGAAAGAAGGTCGATGCATTTTTATGAGGAATTCATTCACTGTTTCTGCTATGTTCTCTAGTAAGCCACAGTTCTCAGGAGCTTTCCTAAATACCACACCCCATCTGGCCATGCTTCTGTCTCACCACTTCCTACTTTATTCTCCCTGTTACCTCAGAGAAATGTCAGGATTTTTCCTTCATGAGCCTGTGGATGGTAGGAGGGTAAAAATTACATAGGAAAGGTTTCAAAGCTTCTTTAAAACAATTTGTTGTGCACTTTGCCAAGGGGTATACAACAGTGATATGTATTGATTAAAAAAATATCAGCAAAACAGTAAATCACAAACCAGCTGCAAAACCCACACAGCACTTGCAGCACCTGCTTTTGTTATTTCGTTTTAGATGTGTAAGTGAGAGCATACTCCTTTTCAGCAGAGAATGCCATAGTGCAAAAGATGCCAGAGTGCAGCCATGAATGTTCTGGTACACCCTCATGGTGCCATGGAACCAGCTCAGTCAGTGACACCCATTACAGTTGTATCAGAGCTTGCCAGCTCAGGCTTCTTACTATATTTACCTGTTTCTGCAGTAACCAGGTCTGGATAGAGCTTGTTCAGGGCTGCCACAGGAACTTTGTACTTCAGTCGGGAGACCAGAAATATCATGTTAGCCTTCAGCAGCTGACAACCTTTTCCCTGGTTTCCTTTTAGTAAGGTGGATCTTTCAATGCATTGGTTATCTTCAGAATCACGTTGCCATCCCAGTCTAAGAAATCACCCAATCAACTGTGTGGGTTTCCTCTAGTAAAGATATTACTTTATCTTTCCTAGTCAGCCTGGTTAACAGCCTTTTTCTGAGCCAACTTCACAGACAATGTATTTAAAAAACCCCAAACAACAAAACCCAACCCCCAAAATCATGTAAACCTGGATCAGTACTTAGGCAAAATACAAACGTTTTTGAGTTTCCACAGACTTCTTTTGCAAGTCCTTTCAGAAAAAACAAGAGAAGAAAACAAAACAGAGCCCTTCTTCCCCAACATCTTAGAACCTGTCCCTACAGTACAATGATGAAAATTTCCCAAACCAATTATCAGATTTGGTGGAAATTTCTGTTATGCTGGTGATCTGATTGACCAAAGCATTCTTAAAAGTCCTTTAGCTGTAAAACAAACTCAGCAGAATTCAGACCAAGGTCAAACACTCCATTCTCATTTTAGGAGTTCTGAAAATGTCTGGCATCAGGGTACTTGCAGTGTTTAACAACATTACATGAATCTGCTGATCCTATTCCATGAAATCAAAGGAAGTTTTGACATTCACTGCAGCTGTATTAGCCCTGGTATTATAACCGTGCTTGTTTCCCAAGGAAGGCTTCTCTCTATGTCAATACTTCTGTTGCCTAAGGTAAGAGCATGGCTCTGCTCAGAGCCTATATAATTCTTGTTTGCCTAATGAAATGCAGTTTAGATGTATTTCAGAATTTGTGTAAGGGCAAACATTTTGATTAGTGTAATCCCTTGAATCTTTTGAAAGAAAAAGACAAGACATGCAAAAATAAAGACAGGAATGATAGCTGTTTATAATACACACTTAATTCGTAGCTATATTTCTGATGCATCAATTTTTTAAAAATATATTAAATAGTAATTCATATTCAGCAGAGATGCTTTCCTCCTATTTGACTTATCTCTACATGATGTGGCACACATATTCTTGAATCACTTATGATAAGGCATGGTATTGTAATTTATGAACAGAAAGTTTAGTAAACAATTTTTTTAATTTTTTTTTTCTTTTTCTTTCAGTGATGCCTATCAGTTGCTCAATTTATTTTTTTTAATCCCATGTATATTTTCATTATGTCAGGTTTTCACTATTGGTAATATTCAGAATGTGCTCTGCTATAACTTTTCATCACAGTTCACTCATTAGAAGTTCTGTAACAGCTGCCTCAAGTGCCTCAAGTGCCAGACATGAGGTTCTCTTCTGGATTTCTGATTTGGGCAGAACTTCACACCAGTTTCCTTCGGGAGTTTTTCTTGAGTCAGTGTTCTGAAAGCCTGCATATTTTCGTCCTTTGCAGAGCTTTCTGTCAAAGAGTGACAAGTACATTGACAGTATGAATTTTACAGTAACTGTAGAAATAAATATATTTGTAGTCACTTCTTACTGGTGAAAATAATTGCTCCTTTCTACTAATTTTATTGTTTTCTGATGATAACTATAAAGCCATCAAGACATAGCATACTACAGACAAACAGAGTGTTTTCTGCCAGTTAGTGCTTTTACTTTTATCACTGAATGGAATACAGATATAGCCTTTTGCTGTTTTTTGTAAACCTAAGTAAACCATCCCCAAATCCAGTGGAATTAAAAAAAAAGTGATTATGCTTTTCAAATAGAAAGATAAGCTTGTTACAGAAGGCTAAGTCGCAGAAGATTCTTATTAGAGATTCACCTCCTCTAACACTCCCTTGCAAAGAACAGAGTACCCAGAAACAGAGTGTATCAGACATTAAACTGCTGTTCCAGATGATCTCCACCAAGGGCCAAGATTCCCTCTATTTTATTTCTAATCTAGGTAATGGGATTCTTCATGTAAATCCTGCAACTAGCAGCAAGTAATTAGGTCAAATTAACAGGACATATGTTACTGGATCTATTTTGAGTTTAAATCCTCAAGATGGAGCTACCTTCCTCTTTAAGGTAACAACTACTGGGTGTTAAAAGTAAAAAGAAAACTTTTTGTTGTGGTGTGTTTACTATTCTTTTAGTCAGAGCCTGGCTCAACATTAAGACAGATTTCCGGTGGACTTCAAAGCTATATTTATTTTCTTATCACCTGTGCTCCCCCTTCATCCTAAATAATTTGCATAAGCCTGCATAATGCTACTTAGCTTATGTCTCACTGCTACTATATATAGATGAACTGGAAATTCAGCTTAGTAAAGCAACTTAATTATTTTCTTATTCCCTTATTTCTTCCTGCCTACACACTGTGCATGTGTTTTTGTGCATGAAGGTGTGAAAGAGAGATCATGTACTCAAGAGGAATTTTAAGTGCTGTGTTACTGTTCTTATTAATTATTGGGAAAAACAAAATTTTCTAAACTGATGTAAAAGTAGGAGCCGTAGGAACAATCCCAAATACAACAGGGATTCCAGTATATGTGTGTATACCTGTGTGTGTGCATATGAATGGGTGTGTTTGTAAATGAGAAGTAGGATTTTTTCCTTTTCTCAAAAAAAAGACAAAAAATATTTTACATTTTTCTTGTGACACACATTGAGAGTTATGTAGTCAAGTCAGGTGCTGATATTATTAACAGTACATCTCATATATTTCATACAATCTTCTTTTGGTTTTCTGTGTTATTATTTATTTGCTTAACAATCTGTTTGCTTTCAAGTTTATATTTGCAAATTAAGTTATTACTTTGAAAACCTTGAGGTGAAATTAAAAATCTCATTGAATATGGAATACCGCTGGTTGGATAAGACTCATAAGGAAGTAAAAACAAAACTTACATTTTAGTTAAAAGTAGACATTTTTCTCACAATTTTTTTTTTGCAAGAATTGTAAAAAATACAGCGATTTAAATATAGAACTGCTTGCCTAAATAAATTAATTTCATATTTAATGAAGCTAATTTTGTAACGCCTTAGCAGTTAATCCCTGAGAAACCTTCCTCTCCTCAGCTCTGGTAGCACTTTAAAGCAGAGAGGCATTACTCTAAGGAGACCTCACCAGTCTTTTTAACTCTATATTGAGTAGTACAAGCCTGACTACATTCATTATAGATTGGGTCTTATCCTATTGTCTGAAATACATCTCACTTCTATAAACAAGGTTAAATTCTATTTTTCTTCCCCTAATCCTGTTTAGCAAGTTAATGGGTAGTCTGGACAGTTTAAGTATTCCAGTTAAGTCAGAGAAAGGTCATGGCAAGATTACTTAAAAGGGGATACTAAAGGGTAAATGCAGTTTTCCAAAGGATTTCCTAAAGGGTTTCGAAAGGATTTTAGGGAAGGCAAATCAATGCTAACATTAAAACAAAAAAAATCTGTATGAGTTTCCAACTACCATTGCTGTGATAAAACTTGTGTTTATTTTTGCAAATATATTTTACAGGTTTTTTTCCCAGCACTGACATACTCTTGGCCTTGCACCAAACTCACTGAAGCTGAAATCTGATGGGAAACTTCAGCTTCCTTTAGCCCCAGCTGCTGTTCCTCAGTGCCCAGCCTAAGAAAAAATTTCCCTGACTTCAGTGGTAACTTATCCTACAAAGCTGAATACAGAGGTTAAGAAAAATGATTGGATATTTTCCACCACCTCTATATGGTTTTATGCCTAGATTGTAAGTTTTCGGCCTTTACATTCTCAGTATATTTGTGACTGATGGACCTCTTCAGTGAGATTTGCCCCTGCAGTTAGCAAGGTGCTTGCAGAGGTCTCTATGTCCAAAGACAGATTTAACCTTGAAGAGACATGCCCTATTGACTAAGCAAAACTCTCACCTGCAGATTTTGAGGTTTTTTTCAGCAAGAGCACCAGGGGAATTTTTCCAAGGACCTGATGGGGAGAAGTAACAGCAATAATCCAAAAAGTGATGATAGCACTTTCTGAGGATGTAGATAACTCAAGTACCATCCCTGATGGTACAGAGATTTCATGCACCATCTCACAAACAGTATATGCTTGGGACTCCCCTGCTGGAAAGCAGTTTGGCAGTAATGGACCTGGGAGTCCCGTTGGACACCAAGTCTTCCATAAACCATATTACTATATGGCTTTATGGTAAAGGTGACTCAGAGTATCAGGGCATGAACTGCAAAAACTTCTGCTAGCAGTTCAAGGGAGGTGATCTTTTCCTACTTCCCAGCACTGGTGAGGTCTCATCTGGACACCTGTGCCCAGTTCTGGGCTCCACAGTACAAGAGAGACATGTATGTAGGGAAAAGAGTCCAGTGAAGGGCCACACAGATGGTTAAGGGATTGTGAGGAAAGGCTGAGAGAGCTGGGACTGTTCAGCCTTGAGAAGAGAAAGTTCCAGGGGTATCTTATCAATGTCTATAAACACTTGAAAGGAGATGCAAAGAAGAGGGAGTCAGGGTCTTTCCTGTGGTGCCCACTGACAGGACTAGAGTCAATGGATAAAAAGTGAAACACATCAGGTTCCCTCTGAACATCAGGAAACACTCTTTACTGTGAGTGTGACTGACCACTGGCATATATTGCCCAGGGAGATGGTGACATCTCTGTCCTTGGCGATATAAAAATCCAGGTGGACATAGCCTTGGATAACTGGCTCTAGGTGACCCTGCTCGACAAGCAGGTTGGTCCATATGACCTGCAGAATTCCCTTCCAATCTCAGCCTTCTGTGATGCTGCAATTCTGTGACATATGCGGGGAAGAGACTGTTATTTTCTCTGGTACAGGCCCATTCCAAATTGTGGGCTATTCGTATGTGCAGGAAGTGTCTCCTGCATTTTCTACACCATGTTAAAAAGAAAACCTAAAATAAGTCAGTCTGTCAAAGAAAAAGCAGACTTGAAAAATGCACAATCTGCCCTAAAAAACATAGCTAATGATTGCAAAATACAGAAGTACAGATGCATTTTCTAATACACCTGATCCTGACGGGTTATCTGTATTACAAGCTTCTCATTATATTAAGGAACAATTAAAGGACCAATTACTTTAAAGGGGCTAGCCATTCATAATCTTGGCTTCAGTGAAGAAAAATACTCAACTCTGACAAAACTGGTTTTCTCAGAACTGGTAGTTCTGAGAAAACAGGTGAAAATCCCTGGTCCCTAGAAAATATGCCAGAAGAAAAGAGGTATGGAAATATTATTTTAGCATTCCAAGTTCACATCAGCTGAATGGAAGATTTAAGGACTGTAACTTGTGTTTAGATTAGCTTGGTTGTCAAATCATTCGCAGGATCTGACCTAGAGTGTGAAAATTTGTGTTCATGAGCAGAGAAATAATTGAACTGAGCACTATCAAGTTAGCCTTTACAAATTCTGAAATATCCTGCCTGGAAATTATTCCACAGGCTATCTTTCAAAAGTTTTAATATGTAATGATCTGATTTTGTAGTCCTTGAACTTTACAGAGAAGTGAATATTATTTCTCTTTTAAATATATTATGGTGTATGGCACTTGTTGGTTTTCAGTATTTCTTCTTCTCCCATATTTATTCTTCCCCATAGATAAGCTAATAAAATAAGTAAAAGAAATGAAATGTGAACAACATTACATATATTCCCTCACTCTGAAAAATATTTGTTTTGGTTCAGGAACATCCTTGTTTTTACCTCATATTACTGCATTCCTATGTATTCACATTTCAGTGAAATTTTTCAGAGACTCCTGTATACTTAATGTTTCTTTTCGCCTTTTATAGTATATCAGTTATACATTGTAGATGAAATGCCCTCCTAAAATTCCGGTATTGGAAATGGATCGATGTGTCTTTTGAACAGATTTGGAAAACCTATTTATCATCAAGGAGAAACTTTTTTTAACCTAGGGAGTTTTATGCATATATTTATAGTAATGAGTACAAGCTATTATGCCTGTCATAATACAAAGCTGATCAGCTGGTATTATTTTCATAAATATTTAAAAGCTAGCACACCTACACTGTAGGCTAGGAGTATTATAGTAGAGTCACTAAAAAAAGGGTAAATCTACTTTATTTTCATCTAAATAAACTTTGTTAAAATAGAAGTGGACATGAGACGCTTGTGCTTTATTTTGAG
Organism: Cinclus cinclus; assembly: GCF_963662255.1. Lineage (NCBI taxonomy): Eukaryota > Metazoa > Chordata > Aves > Passeriformes > Cinclidae > Cinclus > Cinclus cinclus. Next base: position 57,641,466 of record NC_085046.1, read on the forward strand.
TTAGCAAGTTAAACTTGGGTTTAAAGATCATTATAATAAAAACTCGCTACTTTTTTCTTCTCTGCCTTTTAAACACAATTTAACAAGAACGGCTTAGTGGCTTGCAGTTTGGAAAAAGTTCTTCTGATACAATGTAGACACAATTTATGTGAGGATTCATACATACCGCATGTCTCAGGAGGCTGCAGTCAAGGTGCAGTCTTGGACATGGCTTTGATCAGCCTGATCCAGCTGAGTATGTCCCGACCCATGGCAGGAGAGTAGATTAACTTTAAAAGTCCCTTCCAACCCAAAGTATTTTATGACTTCTTGGCTGTATGTTCCAGCTGATGATTCTAATAAGTAGAGACAATATCAGACTTGGTCTCCTGTATGCAAAGGTGAGAACAACAGTCATAATTGGGACTCTGAACCACAGCAAAATTGTGTGGAGGGAAATGCAAAGCATATTTAGAAACTAGTAGATTTCTCCAAAAGCACTTCCTTCTCTATTTTCTTTTGCTCTTCCAGTTTTCTTGTGTTTATAAAGTTAATGTGGCTAGATTAATAATAAAATTTAACTTTACCCGAGTCAAGAAAAAAGAAGCTGAGCAGCGTTTTGGTTGCCTTTTTAGGTGTCTCAACTTACTGCTCACTTAACTCCATAGCCTTGGACAGGAACCGAAAAACACATTTTATTCACATAGAAGTAACATATCAATAAAGGGAACAAAGCCCTTTTTCTACCTTCTGCTTATGTATCATTGCTGTCTCCCATAAGAACCTAGAATAGTCTGTTTGGAGATTTGCCAGAGGAACAACCTTATGTATATTTAATGTGGTTGCTAAATGGTGTTGTGTTTATCATTTCTGAATCACTGGAGCTTGCATCTCTTTCTTGTAGCTGGGACTGAAAGGGTTATTTTAATGGCCCATTAACTCCCACCTGGCTAATTTGTTGCTTACACTAATCTATTTGTAGGTTCATTTGTAGGTTCATTACCTCATAAGGGAGGTAAAAGCATATCTTCCTTTCAACAACCCACCTTAAGACACTGCAACTGTCACCCACATAAAATACACAAAGGACTCACAGCAATAAGCAACTAGTTCAAAGTGGTGAAATGGTGGAATTCCTTTAGTCCATAGTGTCTACATCCAGAACTAATGAAAAGTAAAGGATAACAAAAGGTCTTAGCTTCCTAAGAATGATGTGAAGTCTGAAATGTCACAATAATAGTTTGTTTTTTTAGTCTTGGCAAAAAAACACGTAGAATATTGCTTACTCATACAAAAATGTTAGGCTTAAACTATGGCTTTATTGCAGATATTACTCTTTAGGATTAATTACTTGTACATTAATAGTACAAAAATTAATACCATAGCATTAGAAAAGGGTTTGGGTTGGAAGAGACCTTTAAAACACGTCTAGTCTGATGCTCTCTCTGGAGTGAGCAGGGACATCTGCTAGATCAGGCGGCTCACAGCCCCACCCAACCTGAATGTTTCAAGGAGTGGGATATATACCAACTTCTGGGAAATCATGTTCCTGTGTTTTACAGGTCACTCTCATTGTTAAAAAAAATAAAAAAGTCTACCATAAGCACGTTTATACAATCTTTTTTGAAATCCCTAATTTACTCTTATTTTCAATCTATTTAACCACACATGTTTTCTTGTACTTTCACTTGGTAATGCGTAGCATCCTGGAAGACTGCACATACTTTGACTAAGCATTCATGGTGAAGCCATCCAGTCTTGATTTATCAGAAGTACAACCTGGTGAAATAGCTCTATCACAGTTGAAAGAGATACTGAATTAAAAGTTACATATAGCTTTCCTGTTTATTGCATTGGGTAAGGTTACATCTCATCCAAAAGCATTGCTTTTCAACTAACTAATGGCCTGTAAATATTAAGAAGTATAGCAATGTATGCAACACTGCACTTAGTACTTAAGCAGTACAGTCAATCTTCAAAGCAAAGATTTTCAAGGCTACATAAGCAAAACTCAGTAACAGGATTTTTGAAAGTGGTCTGATTTAACCTCTTTCGGTTCCTGCTTAGCCCTCACCAAGACTAACCTTTCCCTTCAGGGAAGATTTATTTCAAATATATGTTAAAAATGCTCATTTCTACTACTTTAACCCTCATCTGTTTACCTTCTTCTATTTCCAGTTTATCAGTACTTTGATAAAGGTTCTTCTTTGTTGACACAACTGGTGCACATCCAAAAGCCTTATTTGAGATCAACATTTCAGTAGCTTTTGAACTGAGAGACTGCCAGTGTTTTTGCCATAACCACATGGACAGAAATAATTGCGCTAACACCCATGTCAGAAAAGAATGCACTGATTTTTTTCCTTTTCAGCTGCATATAAATCTCCATCTCTGAGGTTTATGTCTGCTGTTCTGCCATTGTGATACAGAACAATTTATTTGCAGAGGTCTACTTATCTTTAGAGAAAAGAGAAAGGTGCTCATCCTTTGAGCAACAAATGGCTTGCTAAGAAATTATAAAAAAACTTCTCAATATCTGTAATACTAATCAAACCAGCAACCAACACAGCCAAAAATACAGGTGGACAGCCTTCAGGGCATAAAATATACATAATTTATGCAAAACTCAAATGATCTTTCCATGAAAACGTAAAGACATGGGGAACAACAGGAAGACTTCTTCAGAAATGCTTTCCACAGTTTAGAAAGATCTGTAGAAAGATCTAAAGAAATTCACATGTGAATGAGTGTGTTATACCTTAAAAAAATACTGGGTTTGAACATTGAAAGAATAGGAAACACTGGAACTGCAAAGACAGAAAACATAGAAAACAACCAGGAGGGGTGTCATGAACAACGAAAATGCTTGGCCATATGTTCTAAAAGATGAAAAGAAGCTAAATAAAGGAATATGAGTCTCCCAACTAGTAAAGCAAAACATTACTGCATGTTATGGGAAGAATCTGTGTTTCAGAAAGGTATTTCTTTTCAGGAAAAAGTGTAATAGAATGAAATTAGCAGACATAAATCACAATGAAGGACATTGAGTTTTCCCTGGATTTGAGGTGATGGTTGCTGAGCAAGGCCCTAGTGACAAAAACTTTGTTTTTATTTTTAAGATTTTGAACTATAATAGACTATAAAGGAAAACACCCAAAGATAAAAATCATCAATATGCTGTTTGTGTTATAGTTGGTAAAACAGTGTTTCAGAGCCTAATGGCAGCAGACAAGGTCTATAAATCTTGTCACATATAATGAAAAGCAAGAGTACAGAGATGTGAGCAAATGGTTAGAGTAAATTTAGGTCATACATACTTCAATATTCTTTAAATAATGCTATCTAAATGTTCCAACACTATCCCCTTCTTAAGTTTCCCCTTATCATTTTGCAACAGCTAATAAGGGTCTAAAGGGATATTCTGTTAAAACGTTGATTTTATAAAAAAAAAAAAATAAGGAAGAGAAAGGGATTTTAAATAATCTGCCTTCCTTTTTCCCATGTCTATGCTGTTTAGAGTCAAGTACTGATGGTAAAATTAATGAAAAACATGGGCTAGAATTACTAAATAAGTGTGAGGCTTGCCATAGACACTTTGAATTAAATCATCTCAAGTCTGGTCATATTGTGGTCAATTGCTATGCGAATGAGGAAGGACTTAGAGAGGTACTGAAAAAACAGAACTACAGGGAACTACAACCAATGCATCTGTTTTTTAAAACACTGTCAGTACCATTATTCTCTGTTCTTCTGAATAAAGAATTTCTGATGGTATATTCTTATAATTGCAATGATTTTGCACTTAATTCCTTAGAAACTCAGCTTAAGTAGACAAAAACAAACTGAAAAATTATCTGTGATGCTTTTAAGAATCCAGTGTTCCAAAAGGTAAACAGATCTTCTAATATGGATAAACAAAAACACTGGGAAGAGCAATGGCTTTCCCAATAGTGCTTCTTAAGTGCTGGAAAACTTGTGAATAAGAGAAATTATAGAATCCTCTCTACTAAGTCACCTTACACGGGGAAAACATTTATTTAATTTATACCAAGGAAGTAATTTACCTCAATTTAAGTTTTGTATGTAGGGAAATTATTTTTTAAATCCATCTGTGATTTCACAGGTAGTGGTGGGGCACTGCTTGATCTTTCTCTGCATTCCCTCAATATAAAAACCGTGCATTTTCAGACTGCCACAACAACCACTCAGGCCATTATCTCACCTCACATATCTAGCTCAACATCACTTTCCTGGTTTCCAAAAATGCTTCCTGTTTCTATTAATTCATATACACCCATACCTTTACAAGAAGCAGTGATCTAGAAACTATGTTTTTAGGTAGAGCAATACAGAGAAAGGGGTGTATATCTATGCTGGGGTGGATCAGGGACAAGAAGAATAATGTGTGACATGATTTATGTCACTTTTAACGTATGCTTTCATAACTACAAGTTATTCAGTGAAAGGAAGGAAAAATTAAAGTTCATTAATCTTTGAACACGTGTTTGTTATAATGACAATTCTTGAAATGCACTCGCTAGCACTTATTACCAGCAATAAAGAGATGGTTTTGCTTCATTTTTGTATGTGCATATATTACATGAAAATTATCAGAGAGATGTGTCCATGCCTATTAAGCTCACATAACAAGCTTCAAATAACAAAGCAGCCTCTCTTCAAAACAGCAGGGTTGTTTTGTTTTTTTCCTTTGGTAGAGATCTCATTATGTTATTATTTTATCTATAATTAGATGTATCATATTATTAAGAGCTGACATACTGGTTGCATTTTTTTTTATTAATTTATCAGAATATAAAATACTGACAGTTTTCACATATATGTCTGCTGGCAAAGGCAACAAAGAGAACCACATCTATTCCTCTCTGAAATTCCTTCTTTTCTCCTCTATTTAAGATCAACGTTGTTGAGCAATCCCCAAATATGTATTTTCCTCTATGTTCCTTTCTTTCCCCTTACTACACACATTGGTTGGCACATTGAAGACGGAAGCCTTCTTTCCTCTGCCCACAGCTATTTACTTTAGGTGGTGCTTTCAAGGTTTGTCTGCTCAGAGTACAGCAACTGAAATTTTGTGCTGGTCTTGCTGAAGACAAGGAGACCTTGGCCCCTTCCCAAGATGACATTTTGCACCTATGTCTTGGTTTGAGACAATTTGACAGGTAGACACCCTGAAATGTATTGCCTGCCCCTACGGCATTAACCAATCCCTTTCCACCAATAAGGAATGAATATCAGTAGATATAAGTGAAAAAATAAGTCTACTGACAAGCAAAAGAGAAGCAGGCAAACATAGTGGTAAACAATTACTATATACAAAATTGCCAACTGCATAACCCTTACAGGAGCAAAGAGACCTGGAATGGTGGGATAATCCTTTTCCCACACAAGATGGTGCTCTTCAGCCCAGGGCACGGCTCAAAAGACCAGGGGAAAGACAGAGTCTACCTTCTTGCCCCGTGTGCTTATCTCTCCAGCAGCTAGAGCTCTGACTGATATTGTGGAGATCAGGGGGCTAGAACTTATGTCAGAAGACAATGGGAACAGTGGCTGGAGTGTCTCAGGCTCAGTGCTTTTCATGCTTTTGTCCTGGCCTTGTTTGTGGAATGGAGCGACTTGGACTGGAGCAGAGCCTACCCCATTCTCCCTGATGCAGCAGTCCCTGGGAGCAGGCACTGAAGAATTCACCCCAAAGCAGTCCAGAACACAAGGGAGGAACAAAGAGAAGGGAGTAAATCCCGAGGTGGAGTCTCTCCCTTGAGCAAAGACTACCAGGTGAGACAGAGAATTCACTTCCAGTGCTTCCATCTTTTAAAGAGACCGTGATAACCCCACACCTGCCCCAAGATCTCAGTTCTGTTTTCCAGCTACAAGTGTCCTAAAGAGACAGTAACAATTTTGGGCATTTATGGATATGGAATACAATAACATTTTGGATTATCCATATCAACCGCAATCTTCTTAGAAACCTCGCTTGACATGGTAGGCTTAATTGGCTGAGATGATAACATGTAGTAAACTGGACAGATGAGACTTCATTAAACCTGAATCTCAAATGTGTTACATCTAAGTCTGTCTGACAAAGAAGTAACATTACAATCAGGAAAAAGCTTTGTTGCCAGAAGAAAATCAACACACTAACTTGCACATATTACTGAAGGTAACTTTCAAATAATTTTGCAGTGTTGCAGTGTATACAGAAAATATTACTAATCAGTGGCCATTTTGATTCACTAACTTTACTAATTTGTACTGGCTGGCACATTAAAAATCCAGCACATAATTCTGAAGTGAATCAATAAAAGGGAATCTCATTCAGAATGTTTTGATCTCTATAATTTTGATAGTTTATCTTGAAAATGGACCTTTAAAATAAGTCTGTGACATCAGGAAGGAGCTGAATTAGCATAGTCCAAATTTGGATGTCAAAGTCTTTGTTTCTCTCTTCATTTTCACTAATGAAAACTGCAAGTTCCAAATCTTAAAAAGGTTCCCATTTTGCCAGACCAATCTTATTGGAGCAGAGCTACACATCTTGCTCCATATCAGACTGAAGCAACAGCAAAAGACTCAGCAAAGGGTTCAATTAGCTGAGTACTCACAAAGCTACAGGTGTTGATGGTGTCCTTAGTATGAAATAGAGCTACAGCAACTCATCTGATGATGCAGAAGTGAGCACGTTGAAAGGGACCAGTAAAATATCCTACAGCTCATCTCTGAAAAGGATGATCAGAAAATCACAAGGTGGTAAGGTCAAAGTTGAGTTTTCTGATGGCAGCTGATGTTTTCATTCCACAGCATATTCACAGTATTTTCTTTTCTTTCAGTCTCATTCAAGCTGAAGAACATTTCATTTCCTATTCATTTCCTGTGCCTTGAAGTGGTGAGACATATAAGGTTTCTTTGGGAAATTTCATGACTTTGAGAGCACAGTTTGCATAAATAAAAAAGAAAAAAAAGGTGAAAAGTGGCAGTTGTAATTGCACCACTGATTTTATCCTTATGAGGTTAAAATCATTTGGAGTTCAGAGTATGGATAATTTCTCAGGTAGGCTGTACTTAATCCTTGTCTATAGGCTATGCCCATGCTGTTCCTTTCTTGTGTACACACAGCTGTAAATACAAGCAGTCTGTGGGCAGGCTAACTGGGGGTGTCTGTAGACAAGTCAAGAAAAAGTTTGCTCAGGTTCCAGGGTTGCAACTATAAATCTTGGGAAAGAATTACTACAAAGCAATTCAAGCTCAGGCATCCACATGCTGGAACCAGGCTGAGTAACCAAAGGTGAGAAAGTTTTCTGGTCATGGAGGTGAAGTTTCCAATCAGGTTCTTCCTTATCCTACTTACTTACTTTTCAGAGCTTTCATACTTCCTCCAATATCTCTTGACCAAAAGTGCTTCTTTAATTTTTCTCAAACACCTCTTTTGATATATTTTTCTCTCTAATGCCTCCATTTATATTGCTGTTCATTCTCCCTTATGATCCAAGGACAGAAATCTGTTAGAACACTTCTCGTCAATATTATTGGATGGTATTTTGTAAATGTCCCCATTTGTTTGCAATCTTATTTTGTTCTGGATAGTATGTTTGCTTTATTTCTAAGGACATAAAAAAATTGCCTCTTGTTGGCTAATAGAACAGATGTCATTTTCCCCAACACTGATTTGCAGCAGCCATTGCATTCTGCATAATCAAAGGCACTGTAAAATCTCTTTGACCTTGGGCTTTATTCTTCATAGCACAGGTGTAGTTTAGGGGAGTTTGTACTGGGGGTTGTTTTCCTGGGAAGAAGGAGCTGTATATATCTGTTTCATTTTGATTTGCCCTGGAGCATTATGACTTTGTGTTTCCTGCTGAGTACAACATAATGGCTTGCAACATCAAGGCTACACATCTTGTCTTCACTGACATAATGGAGATATGAACCTAGAACAATGGTATCTGTAACATGAAATGGTATCTGTAGGAATGGTATCTGTAACAAATGGCATGCTGGTATCAACCATGTAAATAGCATTTCAGTTGTAGACAATGGAAATCAACATAAGAGGAATTTGTTCCAATGTCTACTATGGTCAGTTGTACCAGAGTGGAAGCTACAGTAACTCTATTTAACTCAGCCACAGACAGGAGTCAAAAAATCATAGAATGGCTCGAGGTGGAAGAGACCTTAAAGATAATCTAGTTCCAACCCCCCTGCCTTGGGCAGCTTACTAGTTTGAAAGCAAACCAGTGAGACATTCCAAATCAGAAACACAATTTAATGGGACAATTAAAATAAAGGCAGAAAACACTGGCTTAAACTGGCAGAGTCAGGGTATAACCTGATGCCCTGTTGGTCAGAGTGGTGGTAGCACTCTCATTAAGTGGCTGCAGTCCTGTTGGAGTGACAGATGTGGTTCTGTTGAAGCAGTGATCCTGTAGAAGGGTCGGGTCTTCCTCTGATGGTCCAGTGGTGGTTATGGAGCTCTTGGCCTCTGGGAATTCAGTAGGAAAGGCTGTCTGTGGTGTTCCAAGTCTCAGATTACATGCAGGTAAGAATGCTTGGTTCCTCCCCCTGGGTGGAGCATTTAACAATGGGATGATGTAATTTTATCAGTCATGCAGTGAGGCTTGATGGCCCATCAGCCCATTGCCCCCAGAGGGAATTACCAGGGTTGAGTCATGGAGGAGATAAAGAACACTGTCCCACCTGTTTTTAACATCTTATGAAGATGGTAATAGAAAACATACTTTTAGTTACATCTTACTTTGAAACCTAAGACGGGCAGGGACACCTCACAGTAAACCAGGTTGGTCAGAGCCCCATCCAGTGTGACCTTGAACAAGTCCAGGGATGGGACATAGACAATTTCTTTGGGCAACTTGTTGCAGTTCCCCACCAAACTCACCAGGGAAGAATTTCCTAACATCTAATCTTAACCTACTTTCATTTCAAAGCCATTCTCCCTTGCCCTGTCACTACATGCTCTTGCAAACAGTCTCTCCCCATCTTTCTTGCAGGCTTATTTCAGATGTTGGAAGGCCCTAATTAGGTCGCTCCGAAGCCTTCTCTTCTCCAGATGGAACAATCTCAATTCTCTCAGCCTTTCTTCAGGTGAGGTGCTTCCTCCCTCTGGAGGAATCATCCTGGTGGTCCTCCTCTGTGGTCCTTGCTTCTTCCTGTGCTGGGGTCCCAGGCCTGGATGCAGCACTGCGGGTGTCATCTCACCTGCAGACGGGGTGAATCCTCACCCTGCACCCACACTGCTTTTGATGCAGCTCAGGATATATGTGGCTTTCTGAGCTGCAAGTGTATGTTGCCAGCTCATATTCAATATTTCATCCACCAGCACCCCCCAGTCCAAGTCAGCAGGGCTGCTCTTGATCTGCCCATCCCCTAGCCTGTGCTAATACTAGGGGCTGCCTTGTTCTTGGTCTTGTTAAACCTTATGAGATTCCCATGGTTCCACTTTTCGACCTTGTCCAGGTTTCTCTGGGTGGCATTGCATCCTTCAGGTGTGACAACTGCACTACTCAGCTTGGTCTCATCTTCAAACTTGCTGAAGGTGCACTAGATTCATATATCATGAATTAAGATACTAAATATCTATATCATCAATTAAGATACTAAATAACACTGCTCCTAATACAGGACTGTTGTAGTTTGACCCTGGCCAAACACCAGGCACCCACTAAAGTTGCTCACTCACCCTCCCCTGCCACAGCTGAGCAGAGGAGAGAAAAACATTAACAAAGGGTTCATGAATTGAGATAAGGACTGGGAGAAAACACTCCCAGGGTAAAACAGGCTCAACTTAAAGGTACAAAATTAGTTTATTACTAACAAAATCAAAGGAGGATAATGAGATGTAAAATAAGCCCTTAAAAACATCTCTTCTTCACCCAATCCCACTCTCCTTCCCCCCAGCAGGGACAGGATGCTCCAGCCTGGCAGCAGGGCCCCCCTCTCTCCATCAGGTCTCCCACTGGATCACAGCCTCCTCCAGGCATCCACCTGCTCTGGTGTGAGCACCTCCCCCATGGGCTGTGGGTGGATCTCTGCATCCCCCATGGATCCCCATGGGCAGTGGGTGGATCTCTGCATCCCCCATGGATCCCCATGGGCTGTGGGTGGATCTCTGCATCCCCCATGGATCCCCATGGGCTGTGGGTGGATCTCTGCATCCCCCATGGATCCCCATGGGCTGTGGGTGGATCTCTGCATCCCCCATGGATCCCCATGGGCTGCAGGGGCACAGCTGCTTCACCATGGTCATAAATCATCATGGCCTGCAGAGGAATCTTGGCTCTGGTGCCTGGAGCACCTCCTGCCCCTCCTTCTCCACTGACCTTGGTGTCTCCATGTTGTTTCCCTCACATGTTCTCACCTCCTCCTCTTCTCTGACTAGAAAAAAAGCCATGCCTGCACGTTGTTTTGATCTCTTCTTAAATATGTTATGACAGAGGCATTACCATCATCTCTCATTGGCCCAGGCTTGGCCAGCAGCATGTCCATCTTCAGAGCCATCAGGGATTGACTCTGCTGGACATGGTGGAAGCTTCTGGCAACTTCTCACAGGAGCCACCTCTGTGGTCCCCCTGCTACTAAAAACCAAGCTGTGCAAAACCAACACAAGGCTCCAGAGGGACCCCACTTGTTGCTGAGGTCCAAAGAGACTCTGACCACTAACCTCAGTATGTGTCCATCCAAAAAATTTCTTATCCATCTATCTGTGTACTCATTAAATCCATCTCTCTCCAGTTCAGAGAAAAGGATGCTGTGGGGAACTGTGTCAGAGGCTCTACGGAAGTCCAGATAAATGATACTTGTAACTTTTTGTCCTGAATACAGAGAAATGGGTGTGGAATGATCAGTGATGTTTATACAATTCCATTATACATCACAGTCATGGGAATGGTTTCAGCAGGGGGAATGCCATGTCCAGAAACAGAAGTGGGGCCATTTTTTCTGGCTCACTTCAGCGAAGGGATCCATAGACATGGCATCCCCTGCCTAGCCATTGTTTTTCCCACACTTCCCATCCCTCTAAGATGTTTTTGCAGGACAAGGGGCTGAGAAGAGGCAGCGGGGCTTGCTGGGGTGTGGTGCTGAAGCTCTGAGGTAGCCAAGACCTGTGGGGCTGGGGGGCACAGTTTTACAGCTGCTGGTTGGACAATTTCCCCACATCCCAGTGTGACAAGGACATGGAGCAACAGTGCCAATACTAACCAGCTGAGCCAAAAAACAGTCCAGAAGGGTGGCATTGAATTCCACAGGTAGAGACACACCCATCACCACCATTGCCATGGATACCACAGAGAGGGAGCAGGAAAAACACCATCACAGGCAAGCAGCTGCTCCAGGCAATGTTATCCAGCACCCCCCATCTGCCATGGGAATCATCCCATAAGCCCCTGCCATCTCATTTTTGCTCTGGGGGGTGGGGGGCACATGGGCTGTCCAGGGGTGGCAGCTGTCTTCTCTTTTATTCCAAGGGGAAACACGATAACTTGCTTGCAATCATTCCCTCTTACATTTTTCCTTTGATTGCTGTGTTTACTGCTAATTAATTTTTATTCTTTAGTAAAATTGTGGGTCCAACTTTTTAGTCTTTCATAGTTTTGTTTTTGTTTTCTTTTCCCCTCCGCTGCTGTGAGGGAGGGAAGGAGGGACAGATTCATGGCACCTTTTGCTTGCTGTAAAACCATCACAGTCTCCCCTTGTCTACTGATGTAGTCACTCCATCATAGATGGCCACTAGTCTGGTCAGGCAGGACTTGCCCATGGTGAAGTTATGCTATCTGTTGTATATCACCTCATTGTTTTCCATCTGCCTTAGCATGGCTTCTAGGAGGGTCTCTTCCATTTTGTTTCCAGAAGTGAGGCTGACAGGCCAGTAGTTCCCAAGGTTTTCCTTTCTGTCCTTTTTAAAGATGAGTATCCAAGGTATCCCCTTTTTTCCAGTCACCTGGGACTTCATCTGACTGCCATGACTTTTCAAATATCATGGAGAGTGGCTTGCCAAAGCATCAGCCAATTCCCTCAGGACTCTGGGATGCATCTCATCAACTCTGGGCTGCATCTAGTTGTCAAGAGTACATAATTTTCATAAGAGTAGGCATCATCAAGAGCATGCATTTGAGAATATTGGAAACACTAAGGAAGCAGATTTTTCAGCAGCCAGAGATCTTTTTTCCTGGAAGAGCTCAGCTTGGCTACACTCTGTTTAAACATCAGAAACACTCTGTTCACACTTGACATGCTTGGAATGAGTTTAGTAGACTTAAAATCCTTATGGCAAGGGTGGCATTTTTCCTTTGGAAAAAAAAATACTTTGAAAATAAAGTACTAGGAAAGGGTTTAATCTAATTTCCTAGTCAAGATACCATACCATCCTTATTTCTTTAGGTACATGCTACTTAACATAACAGTCTGTCACAGAGAAAATGTGGAGTGATGAAGAATTTTGTCTTATGACAAGAGCCATGAAGACAGCAATACTCCTCAGTGAGACCTAGTGAAAAGTGATACATGTGACAGAATAGGAAATCCCAATCTTTCTCATTACTGCCTTTGGAGAGTTAGGAAAAAAAATAGAAAAAAGTAAAAAGCAAGGAAAGCATTTCACTTACAGATTAACAGTGGTGAAAAGAAGAGTTACCCAAAGACAACAGAATAAATCCCAAGAATAAGGTGATTCAAAGTGAACGTGTGGTTAGGAGAAAGCATCAAAACACTGAAAACCTAGCTCTCAGTGTGGGGAAGGAAGGGAGGAAAAGAAGTAGAGGGGAAGTTCTGAGGAAGTTTAGCCCTGAGGCTTCCTTTTAGGTATAGGCTGTTAAAAATTGTGAGATGTTTTGCTAGTCATGCAGAAGCTGCAAAGACGCTGCAGATATTGGCCAGAATAAAAACCCAGATAGTTTCTATGTTGCTGAAAATTACCTTAAGAACTGTCTCTTATTGGCAAAGTTTCTGTTTCCATCAGTTCCTCCATCTTTAAAAGCAGAATCTCCACTGCACTTCAGCTGACTCTCCAATATTCAAATTCCTTCTTTAGTGCTCTAAATTTGGAGTAACTCATATAATTTTACTCAGTTTTCAGCTGAAGCTTGTGTAGGCCAACACACAAAATCATCAAGTAAAATTCATTTCCTATGCATCCCACCCATTCCCCCAGGAGACAATTCCTGCATCCTTGTATTCAGCATATATTTCAGTAGAAGGAAAAAACCAACAAGTCTAGTTCATTGACATCACTAATCTACTGTGACAGCACAAGCCAAGCAGACATTGGCAATATCTATTCACTCAGAAAACACAGAAAAAAAAAGGTTACGGATAGAGAAAGAGAATTTAAGAAGGGAAATTCTGTGTAAAATTATACTTTTCTTCCTTATCACTAAAGTATGTTTTCTTTTGGGTAATAAATACCTTTCTTTCAGCTTCTGGCCTGGAAAACTGGGTTCATTATATGCAAAGCATCTTTCCAGTGACTGGCACCTGCATAATGCATTCCAGCATGTCTGTTTGGTGCAGGGATGACTGCCACTAGTGACTCACATGAAGAAATCCACTGGGACCCTGCCAACACTAATATATTAACTGCTGATCAGCAGCAGCGTTTCACAGGCTGGCTACATTTGGGTTCTACTGAACAGTATTGTCTGCTAATAATATACCTAGGAGACATATGAAAACACAGGTTATGGAGATTTTCAGGAAACAGTGGACCAAATGCTGCATGTTTCTCTCTGATTAATCTGCTTTAAAGCTGAAATAACAAAAACTAGGCATAACCTTTGTTTTCCTAACTGCATTTGATTAACAGAAGTTCCATAGATAGCAGGAATAAACCCTGTTCTGTGCTGTATGCTGTGCCATGAAGCATGGACAGTTTGGCAGGTGAAGACAGCATAAACTTTGAATCCCAACTATTTCTGGATAATAGAATGAGTTTGAACTTATTATGTAAATTAGAATCCTGTATTTCCTTCAATTTACAGGAAAGACTAAGATAATTCACAACAGAAAACAGAAGCCTTCAAAGTCAGATGTGGTCCTTCCATTACTGTACACAAACCTGCGCTGAGGTTTTGTCACATGTACAAAGCATGTCATAGATGTTCTTGTTTGACAGCATAATGTAGAAGGATGGCATAGACCTGAAAAAAAGATTAACAAACAATAGAGATTTGGATGTATGTATATGCATCAAAACATTTGCTTGTTTCACAAGGACTTGAAGTATTTCCAATGACGTTATTCTTTTTAAAAAACTTTCTCTTATTTTTTTGCATTATTTTATTCTTTTTCAGTACCAAACCATATTACTAGGTCAGTGCCTTTTCTTTTTTGGGTGACTCTGATGGTGTAATCCTCTGGAAGAACTACATTTGTGTAAAGGTGTTCCTCTGCTACAGAGTAATAGACTTAAAGCTGAAGGTGAAAGACCCAGAAATCCCTCCTATTCTTGTAGTCAGTGTGCATGTGCAGCCATGACATCAGCACTTTCAAATATTAAACTGTGACAAACCTCATGTGCATTTGCACCCTCCACCTGACTGGTAACTAAAGTCTCGTCAGCCAAGCCCAGACACAACCTGAATATCACTATCACATACATGAATGCAGGCATGTACCTGCAGGATCTTCAGTTGCACCCATTAGTAGTACCAGAGATAGTCCACCATGTGAGGCAAAGAAATAAATCTGAAAATGCCAGCCAAAGAGGACAAAAATTATCGCTGGCATATAAAGATTGTAGATGGCTACCACTATAACTATTCCATTTGCTGTCCTGTACCTCATTCAGGTATGGGTACCATTTGGTATTTTCATTTGCCCTGGTTTTTAGTTTGTCAATGTGCTTATTTAGTATTAATTTTATTTTTTCTAACATAACTTTGGGAAAAAGACTTGTGTCTCACTCTGTTTTTTATCTGCCTGTGTGTGTACAACCTGTAGTAATTTTGTAACAGTCAACCATTTTTAATCCTCTCTGGTGTAAAAGGCTCTAATTCTATTAAATCTGTAGCTTTGGGGGAGAATGGCTCCCTGGTGTAAAAAAGGACAGTTTGTTTAAAATGTTTGTTTGAAAGAAAAAAGCCTCACTATGAGCCCACATTTTAATAGACATCGAAGAATACACAAATGAGAGAAGAAACTCAGGCAGTATGTATATTTTGGGTGCACAAGCTTCACTAGTCCTTCTAGAAGTACTCAGAGTCAGCGCTGTGCTC
Organism: Cinclus cinclus; assembly: GCF_963662255.1. NCBI lineage: Eukaryota > Metazoa > Chordata > Aves > Passeriformes > Cinclidae > Cinclus > Cinclus cinclus. The sequence continues at coordinate 57,656,684 of NC_085046.1, forward strand.
TGAATTTATCATTCAAATGTTTATTAAGTCTGCCTGTAAATACCTTTATTACAACAAACAGTTGTAAGAATGAAATTAGGTTTCTCTGAGGACACCTGTGCTCCATAGAATTATGTGGCTGGCTTCAGCTACAGTCTGATCCCTCAATTCATAGAATAACTCCCATATCTGCTTTTCAAATTTTGCCTGAACTGTTGACAGGCTTTAATTAATTGAATCATTTTTCCACCCTTTTATAACATAATCACAGTGGTAGCTCTTTTTCAGTCTTCAAGAATTTACCAATTAATTTAAAATTTATGAAAATGTTGAAGTATTTCCTGAAGAGACTACAACTTGCTTGAAAATCTGATGGATTAAGTTACACATCATTCCAAAATACCTATCTTGGACTGGGATTTTCTTTCAGGGATCTTCTGGAACTATAAAATCACCAGAACAATGTATGTCACCCTTACAGGCCAAAAATACATCGTCCTGCTCATTTCAAAGAGATGTCTTTGTTTTCTTCATCACTGGACCAAGGATACTAAACAAATGTCTATAGTTGATAATACATCAAATACCCCTAGCCCTAAATAATTATGAGCTATTTATGCCAGTACAGTCAGTACTGCCAGTTATAAATTCTTCCCCTCTGCCTCCAATCTGCTCCCCACTTGCTTTGTATTCTTGCTAAGTTATTCATAGTCTTGCCTCTTCTCCAAACTAAAATGCTGCATTTCCTGACACAGTGTTCTGAAAGGGTTGCACTGACACAACTAGAATAAACTCTCCATCCCTCTTAGTCAACCTTTGACAAGAGGGGATGGAGCTCAAGAAAAACACTTTTGTTAACACTGACTAAAGTGCAGTAGGTTGCAGCATAGGGTGAAAGTTTTGCATAGTGCTAACTTCACTGTACCGGTCTGTAAACATGCTCCTTGTGTTTTCTTTCACTCTAAGAGCATGCTGCTACCATATGTTCAAGAGCACAGTGTGTTCCCCTAAGGCAACTGTTCCTTATTTTAAAAATGTTGTCCGAATTTACTCAACTACTCATAGTACAGAATTAAAAGAAAATATCCACACATAGAAAAGTTCGCAGTAGGCGTTTTCTGTTTACCTTCTCCAAAAGCCAGTTCTTGCTTTTTTATAGAAAGAAAATTCCATTATATTGTCTGTAACACAAAGAAACAGGAACTTGGTCACAACTATCCGTTGCTTGCAGCAACCTTTCTGTTTAAGGATTCTCTTACAGTATAAGTGTCTGTGACACTGGTCACCTACTGAATTGGAACAAAACAACAGAATATGGATATCAGCTACTTTATTGCATAGCCCAGCACACTTACTGCATAGTCTTGGAAAAGATGACAAAAATAAAAGCAACAGGAATATTCTTTTTCCTTGTGTGTTCTTTATTTGGTTCCTAGGTGCAATAAAATTGAGATCTAGACCAAATAGTGTAAATTCAACTCTGATTTTATTTGCAACATGAATGTTCTACCTCAAACCACAATTGGGCACAGAAATTAAAGATGGAAGTAAAAGATTTTCTTTAAAAGCACATAATTTCTACAACACTGCTTGCACTATGCTATGTAGATATCAAATGGAACAGATTTATGAAAAGCGAAGTTTCCTTGCTTATTCCTCTGCATCACTTTCTGTGTTCCAGCTGATAATAAATGATGTTGTGGAGAAAACTTAAAACAGTACTTGCTGGCTGATCCAGAAAGTTGTGCAAAATATAAAACTGTTGACAGGATTATAGTGTTATCTGTATATTATTAATTCCAGAGCTGTAAGGATTTGCCTTTCAGTCTGGACTACCTGCTATGAAAAGAGAGAAAACATAAAGGTAAAAAAATTGCATATTTCCCCTTTTAAGTTTATTATAGCCAGTGTGCTATAAATCTTAAAGCTACAGTTCCTAGAGTTCTGTGACTCCATTAAATCTTTACATTAGGGTTTATTCAACAACAACAATGACAATAACAAATCTAGCCTTTTTAGTGTCAAAGGAAGTTTGCAAACCTACCTTAAATTCTCTGCAAATTGTAGTAGGGAAATAGCAACCAAATAAACAACAGAAAAAAAATCACTGATTGGAGTAAAATTTCATTATTGAAATTCTCCAGGTTGGAAATGCCTGTAAGTATCTCTTTCAGCTTTCTTATATGCAAGCACATGACAAGTAGTCTTTACCTCCTTCCGTCAAGTCTGCAACTGTTCAATCCACAGTCCAGTCCTGATTCTCCTGATGGTGAGTGAGAAGTAGCCACAGGCTCTGGTGTGGGCTGTGCAGCTCCTCATCCATCCCACCTCCATGGACTTAATGCCACAATGGCTGGTGTTAGTGAGAGGCTTCAGTGTGCTGGCTGACATCCTCTCCCAAGCATCCCAGCCTATCCTTCCACTCTGGTTTTCTTTCTTTAGGTCATCATGAGGATCAACTACTTTGTTCTTCATACAGACACCTACACAAATTGGGTGTTCCACATCAGACACCAATCCATCTTCCAGGGTTATCAGACAATCAGACACCAGCAATACCAACTGATCTGCTACTGCTTCTTGAGAACCTGCAGAACACCAATTCAAGCCGAATGACAGAGACAAGTGAATGTATTTAGTGCTGGCAGAACCCTCAACAATCTAATTAATAGGCAGGTAAAAATACCCATTTTCAAGCAGTCTCCTACAGAAAGGAGGACTTAGCTAACTCTCTTTGGATGACTACAGACTTTTCTTGAAAGTATACTTATATGCTGCAACAGCAGAAGTGCAGTTTAGGTGTCTTGTTCTTTCCTGTGAGAATCCAAGAATCATTGCTGATTTGCATACAATGAAGCAATGTTTTGTAAGTTCTATAGTGGGACTTACTCTTTTCTCAGGGCAGGAAGTGAAAAAGCTGCAGAGATAACAGACATCAGGAAAGGAATAGAAAAGAAGTGCCCAGATTCGGATAGTTAAGTATAAATAAATATATTAATACAATTATGCAATTATCTTCATAGAAGCAAAAATCCTTTTATTCACATTAAGTATCATCAATTAGTTTAAGTTAGCATTACATTTTGGAGATTGGTCTTCTGAGTCATTTATCTTATTAGAAATAAACAATAGTCAATAAGGTTATGGGAACATGGGACTTTGTTCAGAATTTACCTACTTCAGTTTGCATCTACTGCATACTTTCATCTCTCACTGTTTAAAAAGATCTTGTGGAATATAAAAGTTCTGATATGAGAAATATTGTATACAAATTAATAAAAATTAATATTTGCTCAGAGTAGCTTGTTTTTAAAAAAATCTTCTATCTGTTGCAAATATCTTTCTTCTTATTCTGAATTGAGTACCTAATTCTTTCCAGTATTCTTGACCTCTTCTACAGAATCTTCATGCATGTTTTCTAGAAAAAAAAGTGTGCTAATTATGTCTAATGAGGTACTAATGAGCAGTCTCACAAGCTATTTCTGAAATACAGTTACTAGAAATGTAAGTATAAAGACCTAATCTGGAAATTTTTATGCCATTACTCAAGAACAGCTGAACTTGGAAGATTTCAGGTTTAGGCAATGACCTCGGCCTTCTCTTTTTCTTGTTCACCTTATTTCCTTGACTGTTTGGCAAGCTGAAGGGTTCCATAGCAATTTATATGACTAGATGAATTTTGCAAGGTTTCTGAAAAGGGACATTAGGCGTGACAAATGGCCAGCACTCTCACCACTCTCACTAAGGGTCAAAGCAATCCATCGACCAGATGCCCTGTCTGCATCTCTTCTGTGAAAGCCTTTTATCAGCTCTGTTCCCAGAGACAATTTACCAGCAAGCCACAAAAACATACAGGCAAGCTTCAGCAAGATCTTGAAGGAAAAATCTCCCTATGTTTCCTACCATAGACCTAACTCCATTGTATCATAATAAGACAGCAGAAACCATCTCCTAGAATACTTATATTTCAGTTGGTTCTTTCACTAGAATAGGAGAAATAAAGAGAGAAAGAAAAAAATCAAAACAAACAGAAAATATAAACCAAATTAGCTACACTTTAATGGATCTCCAAACAGAGAGGAAGCAAGTCTTATTTCTTTTTCATTGCAGCAGACAAATTCAACCTTGAAATATTTTGGCTTTTCCTTTCCCTATAAATACATCATGTCACAGACCACAGAGGTAGAAAGATTGTAGTGGGATTCTTTCTCTTAACTTCGTTCTTGTCACTTCCCCCTCCCCCCACAACCCTCCTTGCTTGCACACTATGCTGCTTGCTGCTCACGGAGAATTGTTAAAATTTTATTTCCTACTAAATTCTACTCTACCACTGACAGATGACACATTTACAACACAAAATGTATCTATAGAGCGGATATCCTTGTTTAGATCCAAGTTTGTAACAGTTCATTAGTCTTTTTAATTGAAATTATGTAATATTTAAGCTCTTCACTTTCACAGTATTATTGTAAATTGTGGTTACTGTGAATCTCCAGCTATATAAATACAGGATGATGCTAGGGAGTAGTTTTTGCCAAAAAACGCAGTCAGAGTTTACAGTGGAACGGAAGTCCAACATGAATCAACACTCTTAGATTTTCACCAAGTTTCCTCCCAGAGACTGAGATTATAAACCACAGTTTTATAACTGAGATATTTTTGGCCTATTTCAACTAAAATAACATCTACTTTGGGAAAACACATTTTTAAGGAAGATGTATGAGAAGTGAAGAAATCCAGAGGAGGAAACTCAAAGGCCTAATGAAGTGTCAAATACACAAAACCAAAAAAAAGAATATGAAGATGAAAGAAGTCACAGTCTCTGTGAGTGCTTCACAGGGGGAAGGGAATAAGCCTCACTCATACTCATGATGATGGGCCAAGAAATAACAGAATTTAATAAATTTATTTTAATAGTATTCAGGGACTAGTATTACTATTTCAAGAATAGACCCCTAACCACAGTTAGCAACCATACAGAATGACAATTCTTATTGCACATATTTTCTAGTTATAATCTGACAGGAGTGGTATGGGTTAGGAGAGAAAGTTATGCATGTGTACTGTACTTAAATGCTCAACCTGTTTTCAACAAACTTAGTCAACACGGTTTCACAATACACAAGTATACATAGCACCAACTCTGCCACTAAAGGAGCAACTAATTTTCAGACCAGTCTAAAGGAGATCCAGATTCCTTTTTTGCAAAATGCAGTTGTATGTAAGTACCCAATAAGATTGTTAGACGAGACTTTTAAAAGGGCTTACAATGGTTCACGTAATGTGAGTTGGACACAGGGGAGAAATACTGATAAGATATGCTCAAGAGGTCAAAACACCACAAAAGCTTATTGGGAAACTAGAAAAATCAGAGAAGTTTGGCAAAAGGTTTAGTCCAACATCCAATCAAGATTAAGCACTTCTCACAGCATTAACTTGGCCCATTCAACTTAGAAAACTTTAAACCCATTTGATGTTAAGTTACTCAAAGTATTCCAAGTAGAAAGAATTAGAAGAAGGAGAAGGAGAGAAAGACAGAAAAGATATAGAAAAGGAGACATAGAGCTACCAACTCCTGGGTTCCAGTGGTGTTGGGATACTAACTCCAAGACAAAGGCAGGGACTAGAGAAATGTGATGTCCTTGTGTTTGACCCCTTGACCTTCCTGGCTCTTCCCCCAGGTGGGACTTTCAGTCATTTGGACACTCAGAAGCAGGGTAAGGGGAGCGTAGAGCACCACCCCCAGTGTTCCATGACTGGCAGACACTACAGGGCTCTAGGTCTGAGGGGTGTGGGGAAATTCACTGCCTCACTAGCACAAGGACAGACCTGCCCTTCCAACAGACAGAGAAGATTACTTGACCTCAGTGGTTCTGCAGTCCTCATTTGTTCCACCTCTCACACACTGTACTGCTAAAAATATATCAACTGCTATACAATTACTCCCTTCCTTGTTTTCTTTCATTTTCTTTCGAACAACTGGTAAATGACACTAGAAATTAGACTCTGTTCTCTTGATTTTCCACAAATCCACCAACCCAAAAATGAACTCTGCGTAGAAAGTTCAGATGCTGTGATAGAATATGTACATGGATAATCAGGCATTTCAGCAGAATGTTGCTTTCAAATTTGAGCTCAATTTGAGATCAACCAAAAGGTGATCACAACACAAAGACATTCTGGCATAAAAATGTAGATATCAGTACATGAGGTTTGCTTACAAGACAAATGAAAAAAGATCTTTCATCAGTAACAGTTATAAAACAGCTTTTTTCAAGCTGTTTTTCCTAGCAAGACTTATGCACATGCATCAACTTCACATGCAAGTTTTTAGACAGGCAATGAAAACTAGTAGATTTGTCAACCTGTGATCAAGCTTTCTGTTTGATAGTTAGATTTGGAATCTCTATTTTATCAGCATTTCTGCCTATACTTGAGGAACAGAAGGCAAAAAATCACCTATGAATGAAAAATCAACTCCCACAGCTTTCTAAAGGAAGCACAGTTTTCTGAAAAAAATAAACTATTAAAGTTGGAATTAGCCCAGCTTACTCATCTGAATCTGAACATAATCTTTCTGGTATCTCACCAGGCTTTTATCAAGTACAGAATCAACCTCAAACCACAAAAGTTGCAGTGAGGGGGGCAGATTTCTACCTCACCCTGTGCCAAGGTGTAGCATTTTATCAAGTTATTTGTTTCTAGTATCACTCTGTAGTCAAAGTTCTCAAATTTAAGTGAAAGTCCAACTGATATAAACAAATCAAGATATTCAAGAGATAAGGCTGAGTCTGAGTTATTTTAAAGTGTATTTTGCCCACAGAATGCCTTTAAGCAAGTCAAAATACATTTTTTTTTGTTAGTACTAAGTTGTCCTTGTAGAGCTTAAATCAAAGAACACTGAGAAGATGAATTTAACTGGAACAAGGCCAAAGAAATACTGACTCTTAGAAGCTTCCTCCTAAATAGTTGCTGTTTCTGGAATGGGAATTCATTCCATCTCCATCTTTTACAGTCGTACACGCTGATTAAATAGAAGGGATTCAGAGACGTGCATGTCACCTAATGCACATCTCTGCAAGCACAATATCTCAGCCTCTGCTCTTCTGCATCTCCCTGGAATTAGGGTTGTAACTTCCAGCACAAAAGCAAAAATTATCAGAGTCAATAGGAAAACTATCAGGCCTCTGATTAACCTGTGCCTCACTGCCTTGCTTTCAGAGTTTTCAAGTATGCATTCCTGTTGTTATGTATATTTGAAAAAAGAAAAAAAAATGAATGTAAGAGAGGTCTCTTCTCACTGCCCAGGTTTGAGACAATTTAAAAAGGTGGACAATCTAAAATGAGCTACCTCCCCTTATTTTTAACCAATCCCTTTCCACCAATAAGGAGAAATTAAATACAAGTAGTTATGAATGAAAAAATAAGTTTTCTGAGAAGCAAAACAGCAACGAGAAAAAAAACCAGTAAACAGTCACTAGATAGAAAATTGCTAAATCTCACATACTCCCTGAGAACAAAGAGACAACCAAAATATCGCACATACCCTTTCTAAGATGGTGCCCAACACAGGCGACCTCAGTAGGGAGACAAACAGAAAATAGCATCTGATCCTCCTCCCAGGACAGTGCCCTCCATGCAATCCCATGGTCTGGGAGACAAAGGGAAAAGATGGTGGCAAACCCTCCTAGGAAAGTAGGAGCTTACACAGTAGTTCTAGCAGCACTTGGGAATTGCCAGTGTGTGTGGGGTCAGTGATACCAGCCTTCAATTCCGCCTGCCACCAGCTGGGCTCCACCGGGTTGGTGCTGCTTTCTGAGAAATGGGTGTGTCAGGGTGGAGGAAGAACCAGTCTGTCAGCATCCTACCCCAAAATTCCAGTTCTGGCCATGGCACCAGGTCTTCAAGAGACAGTATCAATGTGAGCAGGGGGCCACAGAGAGATGTGGAATACAGTAGTAATATTTTGGGTTACCCATGACACCCATTTTTATCAATGTTAAATAGAAATATATTGCAAGATAGGTGGGGTGATCATGAAATTAGGTTGAGGGATGCTTGAGTCTTTGGCATTCCAAACAAGTGGAATGGAAGCTGCTATGAAATTTTCTGGGATAAAACTAATTACAAGCAAACATATACCATGGAGTCTATTAAAGTAGCCCCTGGTCTGCAACATTATTTTATGTTAAGAGAAGCATGAGGAAGAGAGGGTGATGAACCAGCCTTGTGTAACAAAAAGGGATGAAGAAGAGTAGCAAGGACAATAAGAGACACGGGGGTAGGAGGACCAAAAAAAAAGAAAAATGCTAATGCAGTGCTTTCATGCTCTCTGTATTAGGTTAGCAGAGCCAATCTGCAGGTCATCACTGCTCGTACCTACTTGATGGAAGTAGGGGGGGAAAGCCCAGTCTATGACTTTTTATCTCCTCCTTTCATCCTCAAGGACAACTTCTTATGCTATTTAAAAATATCTGTGCTTCACAAGTAGTTTAAGGAAAAACAAAGTGCTTTCTTAATTATTCCTAGGCATTCATTTAGGGGAGGGATACCAAACTCCCAGTCTGCAAGCTGCGGCTGTGGAATGGTGTCTTTCAGCTCCCAGACTTCTTGCCACACTTTGGTTACATCTTTACCATACTAGACAAAGTCATGTTAAGATCCCAGCAAGCAACAGTGCAAAGTGCAGTATTTGTACAGTGACAAATGTTGCTCAGAACACTCTCCAGGTATATCTAGAAACAAGACTAACACACTGATTTATTTCTGTGCTAGAGATTTCTCCTTTAGTCTCTTGGACACAAAGATAACAATCAAGGGGATAGAAAGCACCAAAGGAAAGGCGGTTTAGATCAAATTCTTTAAAACAAAGTGTGGAATAGACCATTTCACTCTTTGCAAAGATCACTGGGATCAAGTTGTGAGGAGCATATCAAGGCATGAAGGAATGAGCAATTATTCTTGCTCAGAAATGAGCAATTTCATTCTGTCTGTCTCTCATTAACCTCTGGTGAGCCCAGCACTTGTACTTGGAGTACAAGTTCTTTCTGCAGGGCAGGACATACATTGTAGAACCTCACAAGTATCTTCATATCACATTAAAAGTCCATGTCATGGCTCACAACAGAGTGAAGTTACATTCTCATCAGGCTGTGGATCACATATTTTCTTCTGTGCTCACTGATCATAATTCTCATTTCCTTCATTTAAGTACCCATAATCAACTGCTTTAATATTGTGCCAGCAAGACATCTGCATAAGAACTGATTCATTTCTTTTCATACCTTAACTTCCACTAATAACAAGCTATCACACAAATGTCACTGAATTAAACATCAAAAAAAATCCTTTTATATTCCTTAGGAGGCGAAATTGGCTTACAGAAGACCCTTTGTTGGCCAAGGTAATCCGTTTAGAACTTTGGCAGAAGACAGAAAAAGATGTCCACTCTACCACCACATCAGACAGCATCCTTCTCATGTAGGACCATGCTGTACTCCATTTCATACATGCAAGGACAGCTTGTACAGGAGCTTTGTTTTTTCCAACATCTGGACAAGATGGGGAAAGAGGGAGAAGAGGAGGAGAAAGAAGGGTGGAGAAGGAAGTCTTCCAAAAGAGTCTTTTAGTTTTGGAACATAAGCAACAATCTCTGGTGCAGCAGACATGGGAATACGAGTAAGAAGGACTGGAACATATTCACAGCTTCTGCCTTGTGTGTGTCTGCATGGCTTTGAACAAACTAGGTTAGTGTTCCGCTTCTTTTGCATCCCTAACCTGGGTTACCCAGATGTGTTTTAACCTGGAGATTAAAAATCATGAAAGGACAGTTTGGAGGAGAAGGAAATGATGCCATTCAGCATCAAATGAAGATAGGCATGGCACCTCTTCACTGAGTGCTGCTGGCCTTGGTGCTGACACAGGCAGGAGGACATAGGAGAGATGCCTCATCTCCCACTCGCTGGAGGCTGGGAGGCAAGTGGCAGTAATTTTAAAGGTTGTTTGATGAAGTGGCAGCCAGAAAGCACATTTCAGATGACTGCCTTACCATATTAAAGGCCTATTTTTATCCAGCTATATAAGTTCAAGGACATTTGTCCTGCAGTTGTGGAGCTCTCTGCTAGCTCTTTGCCCTAAATTACTAAAAGAGAAGACTGAGCCTCCTTCTTACACACAAGTGCAGCAGGGATAAACAAAAAAATGGATTTGGAATGGGTAATATATGTTTTTTTCAGGATCAGATGCCCAGAGGAATGGTACCTTCTATCCAAACAACCCTGGAAAAGGCCCTACCAAAGTGGCCATTGGCAACACAACAAACAGCTCCTTCACAGCTGCCTCTTCTGTCATCCAGGCTGCAGTGCCTCAGAGAATGGAGGACTAGAGACAAGTATAAAATACAGTACAGACAGCAAGCAATCATGTGTTCTTGCCAAAGGACTTTGACAGGCACCCTACATAAGAAGGCCAATGCTCCCTCTACACCCAAGCCTGCATCAGTTAGGATGGAGAGGCCTGAGTGTTCAGAGAAAGTGTTATAGGTACCTGAGACCTACACACAAACTGTCTTCCTGAACTCATGCATTACATCTGTCCCAGAAGTTGGCTGGACAAGTTGTTTGAAGCATTTTTAAATACTCCTAAAATAATATGGAAAAACATCTACTTGCTTTGATGCCTTTCACGTGCAACTCCCTCAGCTTCTCCTTTTCTGTTGTTTGGGTGTCTGCACTAATGCTGCAATGTGGATCACTTTCTTTTTTGAAAGGGGTCTGATGCAGAGGTAGGCTATGTGAAAGCCAGCTAGCTCCTCTTTCCACCCCCCCCCCCCCTTAACTTTCATACTCTCCTTGACTCTGATTTCTCACTTAGAGCCTTCAGAAAAGAGTGTTTATTAAAGTTCATATTTCCTTTTTTGGCTTTGTAATTTAACGTCACACAAAGACTAAAGAAAACCATGAACAGCAATGGCCTTGCCTCTTTCTGTGAAGTATTAGTACCAGTAAGGCCACTAATATGTTTTCACAAAAACATCATTAAAAGCACCTAGCAGAAGCCTTGATAAAAATTAATTCTTTATGCTAGGTATGTACCAGGCCATCTCAATCTACATCAGCAATGGTAACTTTACAACATGTATCAAATAAGACACTTATAATATTTTACTTAACTGGATATTGACACATTGATTTGTCATGGAGCTGGCACATTGAAAGGGCAAAAGAACATAGTGCATGTTACCTTTCCCTTTCTTTTTTCAATGTGGTATTTATAAAAGATCACTGTCTTAGTTTTGAAGCAGAAAAGAGTTGAGTTTTTTACTTGAATGTCAGTACCAACTTCTGTCATTATAGACATATATGAGCATCAGAAACCTAAAACAATTGGCCTGAACAATATGTCCTCTAATCTACATATAGAAAGGAAGGAACAGAATTTTAAAAAGAACAATGGGCACGGAAAATAATGTGTGAATGTATTTCTTTCATCTTGGACAGAGAGGAGGTGGATCTCCAGGCATTTACATCAATCAAATAATCTACTTTCCTGCATGTTAGTAGGAATGAGCATAGAGATAGATTGTACCCCTCCAAAATGGGGACAAAAGGCAGTATGATCTCAAATCAGAGGTCATACACTTCTGCGGTTAATGATGAGAGGAAAAATTATTCACTAAAAGAGGGAAAGACTGTAATCCTATAAGAAAGCCAGCATGTCCTTTATAATTTTATACAAAATATAATTTTTAAACCATCCAAGTAGAGTTTCATTTTCCCTAAGCAGAATACAGTGGGAGTGAATGCACAGATGATTTCAGAGTAGGTGCTGTATCCATGACGCACCTTTACTTAAGCACAATATTCCAAATGTGCCTCATTCCCTCGGCATAGACATAAAAATTGGTTGAAAAAGTGAAATGAAAGTCACTGAGCAGCTTTCAATCTCCATAAATATCTATGTCTTGTTGAAGACATGAGCAAGAATTCTTCTGTATAGTTTTTTCATCATCCAAATTATGCTTATGCAACATTTTTTTATGGGGAAACACTAAGGGAGACATGTTCTCAAGCACCAATTTGTGCAGTCATCTGCTGCTAATTATCTTTTCTGTTTCTGGGGTATACTTTCCATGGGAAAGATTCCAGGTACTTTACAGACATAATTGAATTAAATTTTACAGTAGTTCTGTTAAATAATGAAGCACTAGCTTTTCCAGCTGAAATAACCAGTAATGAAAGTTTGAATTATTTGTCTAGGTCTGATAATTTTTAACACAGTTAACCCTATCTGGTGAATTAATTTCATGTTATTTTCAACCTGTTGTCACTACACTAAACCCCCGAGCTTTGTGCCGATGAAAGAAAGGTGGCAGTCTCTATCTGAGTGAATCAAATGACAGAGAATCCATCAATTCTTTCAACATTTCTTCTTCTGAGTTAAGACTACCATTGCTAAAAAATTGTATATACTATATGGAATTTATAAACCTTCAGATTTCTTGTCCTGACAGATACAAGAGGCCTTTGGTAATGACATCACCCCATGGAGACAGAACTGGTTTCTTGAAGACAAGGTGGCCTGGTTCACAAAGTAGTCTCCTTAAAACCCTTTCTTCAGAAATTCATTACCCAGTATTCATGCTTCCTGTGTGAAGAGTGTTATTTTACAGGAAGGACTTTACATTCTTCCTTCTTCCACTCAATCAAACTTGATCTGGAAGTGTCCAGAAATGATCCCTCAATTCTTCAGTTACTCTTAGTTTGACTATACCCTCGAATGAAGGAATTTAATATTGTCACAGTATCTCCTCCAGATTATATTTTTCAAGCCTTTCATCTTAGGATAGTGTTTTCTTCAAACCTCGGGTCATATTAATATCTTTTCATTATTTGCTGCAACATTTCAGTAAGTTTTTCTCAAATGCTGGCATAGGGATTTTATAGGTTATCCCAATATTATTTCAGTCAATGCATTTTCAACTGTGTATGCAGCAATAAAAACCTTCTCTTTGGTCTCCTGTTTATTCACTGAAAATACTCAGCCCAACAGTGAAAGTTAAGGACACAGAGAAAAATTTTCCATCTATAGCTGTTTAATCAAGTTATGTCAAATTCTTTGAAATTTTTGGTACTGTAAATGCTAGTCATATTAACTGTCCTATTTAAATTACTAGAACTACCCACTGAAGAAAGAACAACTTATTTGACTAAGAATTATAGATAGCCCTGGTCTAAACAATATGATAACATACTTCCTTTTTTATGCAATTGTAACTAAAGATGTTTATTTTAGTAGTAGCTTCCTGGCTACAAAATAGACAACTCTCTTTATTTCCTGCCTATTTGTATCCTGTCCTGTAAGTTTACACTGCTCATATCATCTTGCACTAGAACCAGCTCTGATTCCCAACAACAGCCAGCAACATCCATCTTATACTAGGTTTTATATATACATATATGTAAATATATATATGTATGTATGTATTTAACCCAGCTTCTTGACTATAGAAAAAATTACAGAGGATGCCAGGTAGAAAAATGTATGTGATAATTTAGTGTCTGAATCATCTAGATATCCCAAATCCTACTCTTGAATAGATGGGAAGCTTACTTTTAAGCATATTTTAAAATCTAATACATATATAGAAGGCCCAAAAGATGTTTCTATCTGAAGGGACATTTTTCGTGACCTGCCTACTATAGGCTAGAGAAAATTGTTACAGGAAACATGAACGCTGAACTTTCAAAGAAAATAAGCACCAAAAGAAAAAGTTGAAGTACAAATCACAAGAGGATTATTTAACTGAGATGTCTAGAAGGAATTGCACTTATTCTTTAGCCTTCTTTTTGGAGCTACAAACTCACAAGTTCAATAAGGACTTTTTTCACTTTTGCCTAGAGCTGTCCTGGAAAGGATGAGAAGGTGTGGGAATCAGTCTGAGAAAGATAATGACATGATACAGTAGCACCTCAGAAGCACACATTGCTTTCTGTTTGTGCTGGGATATGAAGGTTGCTATTTCATGGGAGATTCTGATCCATATGATCTCATTACTCTTCTGCTGGCATTTGTGCAAGATTTTGTGAAAGCTTGAGAATAGAAAAAGGAGAAAGACAGACATGTTTCCCTCTGTTCATCTGCTGAGAATCACTGTAATAAGGTCAAAGCCCTGTGACTGCCCACAGATCTCTAGTTCATTGTAGTTCCCCATATTCCATGTGCTGGTGTACAGGCACTTCATAGAAGTATTTGATTATGTCAATATTCCAGTAAGGGTGCACAGGGATGCTCTTGTCTTGTGGTCATGTCTTTGACTGCTTGTGCTTGATCAAGGTATTCCCTCTTAAGCCTCCTTTGACTTCTTGGCTGGTCACTGTAGTCCTCCCTGTACCAGGCCCTGTCAAGCCTGGCTTTGTCCCCAGCTTCCTTCAAATATAGTTTAGAGTTCTCTCAATGAGCCCTGATAATTCAAGAGCTATGCTCCTTTTCCCCCTTTGAGACAGGTGGACCCTTGTCCTGGTTTGAAAGACAGGTGTTTGCTAAGGAAAGCAGAATCTTCCCTTTGGACTGAAAAATGTGATCCTTCCTTCCTTCCGATTATTATGATTTTGAAATTAAGGGAGCTGTCAGGCAAAGATATGGGGGTAGGAATAACAGTTCTTTACTAGTGTATCTAACAAGACAAACAAGAAAAACGACAGCTATGAAATTACCCACAAACAGAACAGTAACTCAGTCCCAGTGTTTTTTGGCTGCAGGCACCTTTTCCCTGAGCTGCAGTTCCCGGTGCTGGGGGCGGGCAGGTCCCGCAGAGCTGCAGGAGGGTTGGGGGTGATGGCAGCGCTGTCCCAGGGGGAGAGAGAGATGGAGAGAGAGCTCTCCGCTCACGGTGTGGGTCCTGGTGCTCAGCAGAGTGCTGGATGGTGGCAGGTTACAGTGAGAAGGGAGCAGGGCAGGGTCTGACAGCAGTGAGGATGGCTCCCGACGCTGGGATGGCAGGGATGGGACTGAGGCAGCGATCGTCCTTCTCATCTGAACTCCATGGGGGAAAATGGGGGGAGACCCAGCCTTTCGCTTCCTCTTCTGGCTGTTTGAATCTCGTGGGGTTTCCCTCTTCTCTCTTCCCCATTCCACACACACACCCCCACCCCCCCCCCCTTGTCACCAGGGCCCAGTGAACAGGTATCTTAGCATGACAATGGGGAAAATTCCACAGAGGGAAAAGGGAAAGAACCAACCCCCAACAACCCTATTTGTTGCAAGCAGGCTCAGTGCATAAACTGATGACCAAATCCCCCCCAAATTCTGCTCATAACACCAGTCTCAAAGCCAGGTATTTATCTGCATTATTTACCTCTTTCTTGCTCCATAATTCCCTGCAACTGGCAGGACAGAAGAGACTTTGGAGACAGAGGAGCTATTGTTTCATTTTTTTACTGGACTTATTAATATTACACAGTTCAAATAATTTACAGTATGTCAATCATACTCAGTAGAATAAATATATATTGTGAATTAATTTATTTGGTCTTCTAAATTGCTATTATGGGAAAAGAGGTATATGTGAGGTGACTAGTAAGGAGTTCCAAAGCACTGTTTATCTTGGGTGTATTAGTGACACAGCTGCATATGTATAGTATCATAGAAGGGGCTGAGTTAGAAGGGACCTTAAAAATTACTTGGTCCCAGCTCCTCTGCTTTGGACAGGGACACCTTCCACCAGAGCAGTTTGCTCAAAGGCTCATCCAACCTGGCCTTGAGCACTTCCAGAGGTGGGGTATCCACAAGTTCTCTGGGCAACCTGTGCAGTGTCTCACCGTCATCACAGTGAAGAATTTCTTCCGAGTACCTAATCTAAACCTACCTTCTACCCTTTATCCTCTACCCTCTTTCAGTAAACCCCTTGTTCCTATCACAATGTGCATTTGTAAGAAGTCCCTCTCCAGCAATACTGTAGGCTCCTTTAGGTACTGAAAGGCTGCTATAATGCCTCCTCAGAACCTTCTCTTCTCCAGGATGAACAATCACAAAACTTTCAGCCTGTCCACAGAAGAGCTCTATCTCTCTAATAATTTCTGTGGTCCTCCTCTGGACTCAGTCCAACAGATCTATGTCCTTTCTGTGCTGGAGCTAGGTGCAGTGCTCCAGGTGGGGTCTCATGAGAGTGAAGTAGCATAATCATCTCCCTCCACCTGCTCGTCTTTTTGCTTTTGACACAGCCTAGAATTTGTTTGTCCTTCCATGCTGTGAGCTCACATGTTGAGCTTCTTGTCAACCAACATCTTCAAGTGCTTCTTCTCTGGGCTCCTGTCAATCCAGTATCTGCCTAGCCTGTATGGGCACCAGGAATTGTCCTAGCCAGGTGCAGCCCTTTACACTTGGGCTTGAGTCATAGTTTATGCCCAGCTGGAAGTGAAGCACCACCCAGCAACTCCCCTTCTCTCAGCCCCTCTAGAGAGAGAGACAAAAGACAGAGATCCCAGACAGAGATAAGAACTATTTACAGGAAACAGCAGTGAAGTAAGAAAATGAATAGTAACAGCCACAAGATTAATAACAAAGGTATAAAAAAGAGGGTGATTTGCACGCAAAAAATACTCACTGACTGATCAACCCCACCTGTGGCACATGGCTCCCCAAGGCAAAGAACAAAATGGTCCCTAAACCCTCTGCACATACATTTTTTTTCCCCAAGACAAGGAGAAACAATGGTGGAAATTCCTTCCTGATCCCTAGTTGGGATCAGTGTTACCCCACCACTCCATTTGCTGTTTGCTTCCCTGGAAAACCAAAAGGAATGGCAGAGGACCCTCCATGTGCTATCTGTTTCCTCCATCTCAGGCCAGGCCCACCTTCTTTTTGGAAGTGAGAATCCCTTATCTTGGTCCCCTGGCAATGATGTAAGTGGTATAGAATAACTACACAGACAAGCCCACACAGCCCCAGGGTCTGCACCCTCATGGCTACTGTGAAAAAGTTATCTCTGTCCTTGGCCAAAAGCTGGACACCTTATTAAACTTCATAAGGTTCATGCAGACCCACCTCCCAAGCCTACCAAAGACCCACTGGCTGGGGACCTGGCTGCAGCACACAGCTTGGTGTTATTGGCAAGCTCACTGAGGGTGCGATCAGTCCCATGACTTCTCACATACGGTGGATAGCAGCTTAACCACTTCCTTAGCCCATTCCCACAGGACCTGTGGATGCATCTCATCAGGTCTCATGGACCTGTTCTTCTTCAGGTTCCTTAAATGGTCTCAGGCCTGAACTTCTTCTGCAGCAGGAGGTTCTACATTCTCCCATTTCCTTCGTTTCCCTTGTGTGATTCAGGAAGAGACCAAATACTGAAAGTAAAAGTGCCTTTGTCTGTAAAAAGAAGCTTCACTTATTGAAGAGAAATGGTACAGAAGTCAAATAAATAGCTTTATTGACTGCTAAATAAGCTTATTCTGTTCACATCTGGTAGGAGAAAGAGGAAAACCAAAAAACACCAAGATTCTAAATACAAAGAGTCCACTGAGAGTGATATTATGTGTTTACCTTTATATGGTGTTGTCAAGACTATTATTTGCAAATAATCTTCAAGGAATTTCTATAAATCCTCCTTCAAACTAAAGAAAGACACAAATCCTAAGACAAACATTTTGTTCAATTAAATGAGTTACGAAGTTTAACAAAAGAAACAATATGTGCTAAAACCTATCTCGCTCTTCTCTCTCACTCTTGATTTCTCACCATTTCAACTACAAAGACTCAGCTTACTCAGATGAACAGATGTTTCACATTGTGAGAAGCAGACCGTGTACAGCATGTTCTAGAAACACCATGCACTGTGCTCAGGTTTCTTTTTTGTTGCTATTATTTGGATAGTTAGACAATGTTACACTCATCCTGAGGGCTGTCTTTTTGCCTCTCATGCAGCTTTCACTCTGAACTTGGCTAAAACATCCTGAAGTTTGTTTTTAATTCATTGAGAACTTTCCATGTGAGCAGCCAGGCATTAGCTGTTCTTCCCACTCTTTCCCTAATTTTCAGTATAACTCTCCTTTGTATGGAGAGAATTTATATCCACACTACTCCATTTAATGAATGAATGAACTAATAGATAAATAAATAAAGAAGATACATGCATTATCAGAAACATTTTCTCGATAAAATTAAACATGGTGTCAATATTTGTATTGTTCAAATAATTACACACTTTATCACTTTCACACTTCATAGTTGATCCTGGATTTACTTTAGCATTAGACCACTGCACACTATAGAATAATATAAATTAGAATTAGAAAAGAATTGGTGTAATATCTTGCTTAGGTTTGCACCTGAATAAACAGTAGGTCCTACAGGCTTATGCTATCTGAGATTCTATTACAGCATTACATTCCTTAGATCCATTGAAACCCTAACATGCATTTTTAAAAGCAGAGTTATCAAATATCCATTAGATGAAAACAATAAGGGAAAAGGAAAAAAAAATGCACCTGCATAAGAATGTTAGATATTATGATATCTATTTCTACTTTTCTGCTGTTGTAGAGAAAGAAATACAATTTGCTGTGCTCAAAACCAACATATCATTTTCTTCTTGGTCAGTGAGTCGAACTCATCATGAGACTTACTATGTGACTGATTGCAGATGAAATAACTTTAAACAACAGAAGCTCAGCGATAAATTGCCTGTTCAAAAGTGTTGAGGCTGCTCTGATTTCTGAGTAGACTGGAGCACAAAGAACTATTCTTGTCTAGGGATTGAATTAGACAAACATTTATCTCTTCTCCATTCTTCCCCTTGGTCCAGTCCTTCTGTCTTGGTCACATGGCCCTATCCTAGCAAATATTTTAATTCTCAGCCTACTCAAGTCAATGAATAAAAATAAAATAATTTATTTGTTTTTTTAAAATAAATAAATAAAAATATAGATAAATAAAAGTGTGTATATATATATATATATATATATATAAACAGTTATTTTCTGAGTTAACTGTCTATTGGGATAGTCTGTTGAATAGTGTGTTGAAAGGAAATGGACACCAGTTGATTCAAGACAAGTGAAGCTCTAGGTGCTATGGCCAGGGATTCTAGTACACAAACTTTCACAGCCCTTAGAGATGTGCAAAAAGATCCAAATCACACCCAATATTTATGCTAAGCTCATCTCATTATAGGTCAGGCTCAACAGTAGGACTAGATGGAAAGAACAAGTCACAGGCTGTTGGCTCTATGGAGGTACACAACATTGGTAAAATCTTTTTGTTTTGTTTTTTTTAATGTATTCTCTTGTTCATTCACTCATGTCTAGAAACACTGTTTGATTTTTAATCCAGACTGACTATGCTATACAGATGCATTCCAATCTACTTTGGAATAAAATTTTTAGTTCTTTATACTCAGCAATCTTCTACTCCACAGGGGGTTGAAAGACTATGTTGGCTTGCGATAAGGACTCTCAACATTTTGGCTGGCTATAAACAGTAAAATTTAACAGAACAGTTGTTCACAAGTAAAAATCACTCATGTTTATGCTTCAAAAGCACTAAATCAAACATTTTTTGATGTGATACAAAAAATTTACACTATGTCAAAATTTCTTGCAAGGTATATTAACAACACTTGCTATGGGAAATGTGAGTTTAATCACCCAGATGTCTACCTGTGCTGCATTGAGAGGTGGCTGAAAAGGTAAAATTACTTCTTCCAAGCTGTACACATGTAAACAGCTTGGAGCTGAAAGCCTTTGAGGAAATTAGTGACTTACTAATAAAAGAGATAATTTGGCCTTTATTATTAGCATATGTCTCCATTGGTGAGCGGCTGCTGCTGCTCACAAGAATATTGATTTAGGGTAACTTTTAAAGTGCTTTGTTATCCAGTGGTAAGTACCCAGGGCAACTGAAGACAGAAAGTAAGATAATTAAACTCTGATGCTGTGTCACAATACCCCTGAGACAAAAAAACTCTCCCTGAGAACTTCTATTCAAGTGAAAAAGAGATGCCACTTAATGAACTTCGTGAGAAAACCACAGTAGTTATAAGCCGCTAGGGCAGACTACAAGTAAGGAATTGTGAAGAAAGCCAAGTAAATAAATGCTGCTTTAAAGATGTAGACACAAATCTGTCAAGATAAATGCAGAAAAAAGGAGGAAAATATGTGTGTAAAAATATGGGGAAGATCAAAATGCACAACCATATATGTGTAAATCACTGTAGTTCTACTGACTTAAAAGGAGCTTCCCAGACTACCTAGCTAAAAAGATTTGCAATGAAAAACTGTCATTGCAGTGAAAAAAATAGCTGTATTTGTAAATGTGTGATTACTTTCCTCCTTCAACTCCTGAAAACCCTGTATCAAAACCAGCTGAACTAATTATGTTTGGTTTTAAATGATTACACTTAAGCCACTAATATTTCACCATTACAGTCTTAAAGTGCTTCAATCTAATGTGACATGAACATCATACCAGTTTATATATTCTCTTATTACCCAATATCAGCACTTTTTTCCCCCCTGTTTTAACAGTAAATTACCTGTTAAATAACTAGCTGGTTTTGATTTAAAGGGTAGCCACGCTGAGTTACCTACAGCAGCTTGGGAAATTCTATATTCTCACAGTTCAAGATTTGTATTATATCTTGGGACCCTAGTAAGTATTACTATGTATTTTTTCTAGCAGTAAGCCATAGCAGAGAGCAAGCATACAATACCTGCATTTGAGCTGCCAGAATTTCATAGTTATTTTAAGAAACTGAGTGAATATCTATCATTTACTGCTTCTCCTCAAGCTCTGTTCAGGCCTCACTGCAACAGAAGAGAGTTTGTGGGGATTTGGAAGCAGGAAAGCCTTTTTCAGCAGAACACATCTGCTGGGGCAAAGATTATTTTTGTGAAGGTCAGACAAAACCTTGCAAGAACTCTGCTTAAAATCTCAAGTGTCAGACTGTCTGTTTTAGCAAAATGCTTCGCTGGTTCCCTCAAGACTTCTCACTACAACTTATCACTTCCCAATGAACAATCCCACATTGAATCCCTTACAGCTTTAGGCTGAATACTTCCCAGTGTCTCCTTTCACCACCTGAAAATTTTAGTGTTTTGATGCTTAAACAAGGCACAGGAAAATGACAGTTCAGTCACTTGATACTCAGATACAAGCTAATGAAAATTATAGAAAAGCAATATAAGGTGCTTGAATATGTGGGAATTCTCAGAGGAAAAAGAGAGCAGTTTCTGTCTTCATAAATGTGCTACACAAGAATAAAAAAATTTGCAACTATTATGCATGGGGAAAAATAAGATAAATTCAAAATCTCTGGAGGTGATGGAGGAACCATTATAATAATTATTATTACATAATTATATCACTGTAGTATTACAATTATATTCATCAGTGATATAGTCTAGCCCGGGATCTTTCTCCAGGTCTAACCACCCTTCTCAGAGCAATGCTAAGGCAGACACTTACTTTGGGTGTGGAGAGGGAAGGGTTATTTAGCACTTATGTGACATTTGTCCTTGAAGGGTGTTAGGGTTCCCCCCTGTCATGGTTTAACCCCAGCCAGCAACTCAGCCCCACGCAGCTGCTCACACACTACCTCCATGAGGAGTGGCAGAGAGGGTTGGAAAAGTAAAAATGAGAAAGCTCACGGGTTGAGGTAAAGCCAGTTCAGTAGGTAAAGCAAAAGCCATACACACATGCAAAGCAGAACAAGGGATTAATTCACCACTTCCCATGGGGAGGCAGGTGTTCAGCCATTCCCAAGAAAGCAGGGCTCCACTGCGTGTAGTGATTGCTTGGGAAGACAAGCACCATCTCTCCAAAGGTCCCCTTCCTTCTTCTCTCTTACCCCACCTTTATATGCTGAGCATGGTGTCATATGGTCTGGAATAACTCTGTGGTCCCTTGGGGTCAGCAATCCCAGCTGTGTCCCCTCCCAACTTCTTGTGCCCCCCCAGCAGCTTCACTGGTGTGAGAGGCAGAAAAGGTCTTTACCCTGTGTAAGCCCAGCTCAGCAATAATGAAATCATGATTATGTTATCAATGCTGTTTTCAGGACAAATCCAAAACACAGCCCTGTGCCAGATACCATGAAAATAAATAAAGCTATGTCTATCCCAGCCAAAACCAGCACAATCCCAAAGAAAGTCAGCACGTGTACCCTGAGACTGCTTGGTGATGTGAAAGAAAGCATGGCATGTGAGGATGATTAGGATATTTATTTCAAGAGCAAATATCCAAATAAAGCTAAAATACTTATGTGCAGGTATTTTGGATAACCTTGGCATTACTGGGTTTGCATTTTGTAACTAAAGCAACAAGAGTCCTTTTCTATACTAATTACAGCGCTGTGAGCTTTTTAACATTACACCTTTTGGGTCGAATAATCCCCATGGAGGGAAATACACTCTGGATTTCCAGCATCAAACATATTTTAATTAAAGTGCTGTATTGTTACATATCATAACCACTACAATATTGCTATCTGTTAGAGATGTCTTCTGAGATACTTCTTCGATATTTAGTTTAATTCCAATAAAGAAAAGTCATAGTTTTTCTCAATACTATGAATAGCTATGTTTGTGTGGATTATCATGACTTTCTAGTCCAGTCTGTTTTATGAAAAGAGAGGCACTCTTAGGTTACTCCCTTTCCTTCCTTTTACACTTGTGGCTATCATTGACTATTAGTGATTTTCCAAAAATGAATTTTCATACCTGACAGATAGCCCTTTTGACATTCTTAATATCAAAAAATATTAAAGCAAAACATTAAAAGGCAAAATGAAATTAGAAGATGACAATATATTATTTAAATTATTTTTAACTTTTCAAAATTTTCTTTTAAAGCTATGAACAGCATGGCATTCTATGGTTATACATTCCAATAAATGTTTCATTTCACAGTGCTTCCAATGTATTAAGTGATTATTATTTAATTGCTGACAATTTATCAGAACCTTAGCTGACATTTACCAGCTACCAGCAGCTGAGTTCATTGGCCAAATTTTGCACATGCACTTTGTAGCATCATTTTTACACTTTTATGCATTTTTCAGTCCTTTCCCAGCTGCTAAATTACCCCACAGAACTGAAGCTGACTCAGTGTAGGGTTAATAAGGTGACACTAGGAACAGATGAAGAGATTATTTTAGAACTACTATTGAGGTGGGCAAAAAAAAAAAATCAAATGTATGTGTTTTCAGCCAGACAACCAAACTGTAAATCTGGGCTATTTCTATCATCCTTTCCTATCAGTAAAGTCTAAGTTCACATCTATGGAAGGAGCAAAAATGCTAGTTGAGTATATTTTAAAGCATTACTCTTGTATGCTTTGTATTGTCCTAAGAAAAGTTAAGTGACCTGTTCTGCATAGTTAAACATGCAATAACTTTCTTTTGTGATCTGATGCAGTCTGTGGTGAAAATATGTGAACTTGAATAAGAATTACATATAAAAGTCCCTGCATGTTTACAGAGAAAATAATACAACTGTGACTTGAAATGCATGCACTGAAATGCATGCACTGGAAAACTTGAAATGAATGCACTGGAAAAACTAACTTTTTTCCTGCAAATAATAATTCAAAACAATGTCTCTCTTGTGATTTAGAAAGATATAAGATCCCAAATAAAAAACCCAAAAGGCATCTCTAAAACAGTATTTAAAATCAGAAACTAATCAAACTGACAAAAAGAAAATAAAAATCAGTGCTTTTCTAGATCATCAAGTCTGTCAAACTGCATCTGTGATATGCACAAAATAACACTGAGTATTTCCTCACTGGCAAACAGCAGAGCTGAGCTTTTTTTAGGAACACTGTGATTGCAGATACATTTGGAAGTCTGATTTCTTTCTGTTTCTTCCAGCATATGAGGGCAGTCATGCAAGGTACACTGAATGCTGACAGGCAGAAAGATGGCTTGCCTTCTCTCTCTCCCCCCAAAGCAGTTTACTTTACTGGAGAGTCTGTCACAACCTTTTCTGTGCAGCTACACATACTAGTATGACTACAAACATTCAGGATTGAGTGGCAGGTGGCTAAATAGAGTCTCTGGCTTTGCCTTGTTCTCTTCAGTCTTTACTGGCTGCTACACCTGTCCATTGCCCTCTGAAAGTCTTCACTCTCAAAGACAGGTTGGCTTAGGTCTAAGACTTCACCTTGAAACCCCACTGCCTTTCTTTCACTAGACTTGACACAGCTGAACTGATCCTCTGAGTTCAGAACATGTTTTTTGTCTGGAATTTTTGTCCTGCACAGATAGCAGGTGTGCTGGTGACAGGCATCATAAGAGTAGTCTTACTTTTCTCAGTATTTTGATTTTTACTTCTGTTGTATGTTTTATACTCAAAATGCAAAGCAGGATTATTTCTTCCCTAAAATGTTTGGGGAAAGAAGATATCATTTTTAATTGTCATAAATGCACACAATAGGGAAGAAAGAAAAATAGCCTGGAATCCTCAAATATCTAGTAACTAGTCTCTTCATAAAACCAGATGCACAAAACTGAGCTTTGCTGTATTTATACCTACCTGTCTGATTTCTCAGTGTTAAGTCCTTGCTTGTAGGACCTACAAGATCTGGTTTGAAAAAAGCACCATCTGTGCTTTTTAAAGTCTTGGCCTCATAAACAAATTAGATCTTTCAGCAGGTTCATACACAAATATAATACAAAAAGAGTTCCTGAGACTGGAAAAAAATGCAGGTTATTTTTGTTTTATTAAAATTCCTCCAGTTTTAAGCTTCAGGATGTATACACAGACTTTACTAAAACACAGTTATTAAAAGATTAGCAGCACAAATAGATGGAAGTAATATGATACAGAATGTCACTGGGGTACATATTTTCCATGAACCACTTTGAAAGGCTTTAGCATTTTCTGAAGATTAATCAGACTAAAATTTTTCTTTTCATCACAGGTAGCTCTGTCAGGTGCTCATTGCAAAAAGCTAGTTAAAGCCTTCTGATATACTGCAGGTTTTATAGCTACAGGTAATCATTACCTGTGGTGAGCAACATAATCCATAGCCAACTAACTGTAAAGGGCTTTAGCACACAATATCTAAGCAAGCAGCAAGACCCTTAAAACTGATGGAGCTCATTTGCTGTAATAACAATTCATACCATGTGACTGCAACCTAAAAATATCCCCTTCCTCCAAACATTCCCCACACAATGTGTAACATACTCATTTTCTGGTGAATCTGAATTTATTTGTCCAAATGTGTTAAGTTTGAATACAATACCATGTATACAAGGCATCAATCCATATTCTGCAAACACAAATCAAGAACAATTCGCATGCTACTACAATATTAATATACTACCTCCTGCTTTCATTGTACACAGCACACCATGTGTGTCTGTCTGTATGTGCAATTCAGTCGAGCTCATCTCCATTTACTAGAATGGTGACTGATAGGAAATGCATTTGGTAATATTTAACAGGCAGCATACAAGATTCAGGTTATCTCATCTGTCATTAAAATCCTAGACTTATATAGTATGCTCAGATCCATGTGCAGTGAACTTTATGGAAAGAGCAACACACAAAAAAACCCACTGAGGAAACCAAGAAAACTTAATAGAAAAACAAAAACAAATTTATATAACCAGATATTTCTATATGCTGTTTTGCTTCCTCTCTGTTTATGAATTATAATGAAACTTAAACAAGAGTGAATACATTAAAAGTCATGTAACCTTTACTGTAGCTAACTTCATGTTGATTAACACATTCTAAAAATGATTACAAGATGTCTCTGTTTCCCATATGGGCGCATGAGAAAAAAGTGAGAGAAGGATTTGATTTAGCAACTATGAAGTTTTAAATTATTTCCCTCTTCATTCCTTTTTAACAACAAGCAATTTACTTTTTCATTCCTTCTAAAAGTTCTAAGAGTTTACAAGGAAATATATTTCCTGCAGAGAAGAACAAAAAAGAAAAATATAAAAAGAAAATTAAAAACCAACCCATCAACCAACCAACCAACCAACCAACCAACCAAAACCAACCAAGACCCAAACATTAAAATCAGAAGAGTACAGGAGATTTCTACATGTGCAATTTCAACCACTTGCACTCTTGTGCTATAACGTCTTCAAGAAAACCAAGACATGAGAAATCACATTTCCTGTTACGCGAACTACAGATCTTTCAGATGTACAAATGTGTCAATTCATTCCCACTGTGACCTCCAAAAACTGAAATATCAGCTGAGAGGAGGCTGCCAGCATGACACTGAGAAAGACAGTTATTTTTCAGTATTTCTATAACTCATAGTTTAAAAAGTGTTCAAGAGAATTTGGGTCAATGGTAGTAAAGTGATACCAGTATTTTATGTGGGACTTCAACTTAGAAGGAGCTAATTCTAAGGAAACAAAATTATGATTTTAGTTTTATGAATGTGCAAGCTCTGTTAATAACAAGTCCAAAATTTATTTTGTACAGTTGAATTCTGTTTACAAGTGGGAGAAAACTGTTAATAAATGATTTCTAGAGTTTATGGAGCTATACAGGAAGATATTAAAATGAAAGTATCAGAAAGCTGAGCTATTTTGCTGATATTTTGAGATAGAAGGCAGCATTCAGTGGAACTCAGGGGTGCAGTCTTATCTCTGAGCCTGAAGCTCTCAGTTTTGGAAAAGGTCACAATATTTTCCTGTCTCAAAAAGATGTTCTGTTGACTATGACTTGAAAGTTTCTCCATACAGTACTGAAAGGCCCCACAGCATACACAACTGCCTGCTTCACCTCTGTCCTCATCTCTTTTTCTAGGATGCTGCTGCTCTTGATATCAGCTCTGCTGTTTGCTTGATTGCAAATTGGTCAGAGAGATACTTGTCTGGCCTGGCATCAGAGTACAGCTCAGTCACAGCATAAAATATAGGTGTCACAGCTGTTAACCCCTCATTATTCAAAAAGCCTGAAATAGAAAGAAAATAAATCTTAACAAAATCAGAAATACTTTATTTTTTAGCTTGCTTTCTTTCTAACTAGAGAAGCTGCTTAAGTAATTCTTGGAGAAGCAAATTATCTAAAACAAAGTAAAAATGGGATGTTCTTTAGATGAAGGACAAACTAATTTTGGAGGAAATGCTTTGAGTTGGACCTCCAAACAGCCAAAGGTCATGGAACAGGGGCCTAAGACCAGCAATGATAGTTATATGGGAATAAGCAGTGCCCTGAATCCCCTTTTTAAACGGATTTTAAAGTTAAAATAACATTGGACAATTAGTGCTTTACTACCACCATGCTACCTCCAGAGCATGGCTTGGTGTCAGTGCACAATTCTGGAGGCTGGGTGACAGCTCTGTCAGTTTGATTAAAACAGTCAAGGTAGATTTAAGATCACTGAGGACAGCTTTACTCAATGTGGTGCATGACCATTCTCTGTCTATGACTATCAATATAATGTCTGAATGTTTTCTGGCTTGCTTTTTCTTGTCCTCAATTCGTATTTGTTCAGGGACAAGGAGCAGAGCCAGATCAAGGCTTTGGGATAAAGCCAGACAGAACTTGATTAACTCACTTGATTCTAACTACAGCAATATCCATAATAAAGACTAATGCATTAATTAGCATTTTAGAAAACAAGAAAGGGTGGAGGTATTATTCACTTCATCCTAGAAAAACAAATACATGTTTAGCCTTTAGCTCCATCAGCTTGTGCACTAGCCTATGCTTTCGCCAAACCCTTCAATTTCAACAAATGAAATAGTACTGACAGGATATCTGCATATTTTCTGGATGCATGTTTGTGTGTCAATTGTTTAACAGCACAACAGTGCAAGGTCAGGCTTTCATCTTTATGCCAAAAGCTTCTAAGAGTCATGGTAAAGACCCCACTACTATATTTCACTAGGAAAGGAAAAACAGCATCTGAGAATCTGCTTGGTTTTTAAACACATTTGATTTCATACATGAAGTAAAATATGGTCACCTCACAAGTAGTGACAGAGACAAGCAGAAGTGCTTAACACATTCTTTGCCTCCGTCTTTACTATAGATGATGGATCAAGGGGATTTCAGTGCCCTGAGCTAGAGGACCATGACTGTGAGAATGATCAATTCCCAGTTGACCCTGAAGTTGTGTAGGATCTGTTATTCCAGCTGGATCCCTAAAAATCTATCATGGGATGGGTGAACGATTGGCTCACAATTTGGGCACAAAGAGTTATAGTGAATGGGGTGACATCAGACTGGTGTCCTGTCACTAATGGGGTTCCACAGGGCTCCATCTAAGATCCCATTCTCTTTAACATCTTCATAAATGATTCAGATGCAGGACTGGAAAGGATATGGAGCAAGTTCACTGATCATACAAAACTTGGTGGATCTGTTGACTCTTTTCAAGGCAGGGTGGCCCTGCAGAGAGATCTTGGAAAATCAGAGACATGGGCAATCACCAACCATATGACAAGGGGAAGTGCCAGATTCTGCACCTGGGACGGAACACTGGATGTACGGATATGTGGGGAATGAGATGCTGGAGGGAAGCATCACAGAAAGATCCTGGAGATCGTGGTTGACAGAAAGTTGAATTTGAGTCAGCAGTGCCCTGGCAGCTGGAAGGGCCAGGTGTGTCCTGTGGGGCATCAGGCACATCACCTTCCAGGCAAGGGAGGGGATTTTCCCATTCTGTTCTGCAGTGGAGCAGCCTCACCTTGAGTATTGTGTGCAGCTTTGGTGACTGCAATATAAGAAAGATATAAAGGCATTAGAGAGTGTCCAAAGGAGGGCCATGAGGATGGTGAAGGGCCTTGGGCAGAAGCCATGTAAAGAATGGCTGTGGTCACTTGGTCTGTTCAGCCTGGAGGAGACTGAGTCTACAACTCATCACAGTCTACAGCTTCCCTGTGAGGGGAAGAGGAGGGGAAGGCACTGATCCCTTCTCTGTGGTTCCCAGTGACAGGACCTGAGGGAATGGCCTGAATTTTGTCATAGGAGGTTTAGGTTGGATATTAGAAAAAGGATCTTCACCCAGAGGGTGTTTGGGCACTGGAACAGGCTCCCCATGCCACAGCACCAAGCTTGGCAGAGTTTAAGAAACATTTGGACAATACTCTTGGTACATGTTGAGACTCTTGGGATGTCCTGTACATGGCCAGGAGGTGGGAGTCGATGATCCTTAGGTCTCTTCCTACATGACATATTCTGTAATTCTGTGATTTTGCAAGTCAAATGTTTTCACTAGGTTTCTCCACAATATCTTGCTTTGTTAAAGCAAAGAGCTAACAGGTAAGTACTCCTATTCAACAAAGACAGAAAGGAGTTTTGGACTCCATCTGAATTGCATCATGAAAATGGAAATAATCCCCTGTGCATGGAAGTCATGTTTTTTGAATAATGCAGGTATAGACAGACTGATGTGAGGTAGGAATCTCAAATTTTCCATTTATCTAAACAAAATAAAACAAAACACTTTTCAAGGAAGAGTAATGTCTGACCACACAGTATGTGTCACTTCAAAGTCTATGTCAGGTTCTTTCTCATCAGACTTACCTGCCATGTACTATTTTATGACATAACATTTTCACAATCTTTCACATCTTTCGCAAGGCCTAAAGATTTTGAAGGCAAGATTCTGACTATGAATAATTATTGATGTGATGTTTACCTCAATACATAGCATTCAAAGCATTTTTCATGGTCATACTCACCATTCATAATGGAAATCTCAAAAGCCTGTGACACTAATGATGTGCTCTACTTAAAGTACTTCATGTCCATATCAGTTACAGGCCACAAAACTGGGTAGTCTGCATATGCATATACAATAGGTTGAAAGGCTAAGCAAATAAGGAATATTTTTCACAAATCTCACCCAACTGTGCTGTTCTCACAAGCTAGTTTCATTCAGAGAATCTCAAACACCAATACAAATAAATATTCACAAGGTGAAAGCAGGCATTCTTGCCTTTTCTACAATTTACAGTGTACTGTGCACTTGAGTTTTTTGGAAGTCAGACTTGCTAACTAATACCAATACAAGAAGTAAAGGTAGCAGTTTTCTCTTTTTCTTAAATGCATCCTTTAAGATAAAAGTAACACTAAAGAGAGAGGAAAACTGAAGGTGGGTGCAGCAAAATGTGCTGTGTCACAGGTGGTGCATGTCTGCCCTTGGTATACAATTTTGCCGTCTTTTCCTCACTCCTAATCCCATGTATTCATCCCGTCCTGAGGATGTCATACTGCTGTAGAGTGTGGAGGAAGCCATGACTCCCAAAGGATGCTGAGAGCCCAGTGATGGCTACCAATCACTGCACATTGGCTTTACTACAGGACTGTCTCACATGCAACCCTCTGCCTCCATGCCTTCACAGCCATTCCACTTGGTGCTGTGAAGCCTTCATGTTCCTTGTTTAGTAATTTCTAGTCTAGAATAAAACAATCAACAACTGAGCATCTCTGTGTGCTTTTTAATTATGATGATGTATACTATAAAAAAATGAAATTATTCTTGGCAATAATTCCACAAATATGTGCTATCCACTATTGTGGTGGGACTCCTAATTGACAATTTGCCAGAAATTAATTATTTGACTTCAAGAACCAATGTTAATTTTATGTCAGTTGCAGAAGAATGTCAATACTATTTATGAAGTGCGGAAAATTAGAAACTGAGGATTTTCAGTTATTTATCCCTATTGATTATTGTTGATGACTATTTGATTATTTATCACTAGAATGTCATAGGCCAATCATTCCATTTGCCACCAAAAAAGTGTCATTTTCATTGACTCAACATGATTCATCATCCATGTTGAATATGGGAAGAGAAAATGGACACAAAATCCATTAATATCTACAACCAGCAAAACTGTAATGTTAATCTAATGATTCGCTCTATGTGATGTGTCTTTGGACAGTCAGGTCTTTCAGAGGACTCTAGCTGAGTAGAAAGGCTCCTTACTGAAAAGCAGAAAGCAAAATGAGTAAGGTCTGTTTTGCAGCAGATTTTACCTACACTGCAGAAATTGCAGAGTATCAGCACTTCAGAATTATAAACATGTGCTGCACCTGGTTCCTAAACGAACAAAGCACAACATAGGACTCTCCCTTGATGACTTATTTTTGATGAAATCATTGAGCCAAGGCAGAAAGCTTGAATTATGAAAGCAGCAGCCTGAATAGGCCTGCTTATTCCTGCTACAATTACCTTTTCTCAGTGAAGGTTGCTTATTTTATCAATAGCTCTGTCAACATTTTAAAACCTTCTCAGAGTAATTCAGATTGTTGAATGTAAATAAGCCACCTGCTTTCAGAGATCAAAACATGATTATTTATTTATTTATTTACTTACTTAAACTGGTAAAGAAGAGGCCCTGCACACAAATGAGAAAACACTCCCCATCTTTTTCTTTAACCTCTGTTTCTGGTAATTCAGATGATGTTCTAACTGAAAAATAGGTTGCAGCGAAGAAACTCAACAATGCACGTGCTTACCTATACAGCATCAGATGAGTCGTGGTGCCATCCAGAACTAGAAGTTTTGTGCATGTGTTGCCCAAACTATTCACTTCAGGACAAGGGATCTCTAGGAAAGCCATGACAGGCTCTTACCACATAAGACAGCAATATCAACCCCCTCCTTTTCAAGACATGCTGTCAATATTACAAGGAAAGCGTTGCCTTTCTTAATACCCCATGGAATGCAGATGCTCCTTTGTCACTGGTGCTGTGCAGTGAGAATCTGCTGCTATTCCTGGAGCTGGCTGAAGGTCAGGAAATATGGGGGCCAGCACAAAGCAATGTCTTCTGAAATGTGAAGCTATTTGAGTGACATAAATGCTCACACATGGTTTTTGTTTGTTTTGGTGAACGACACCAAGCTCCTCTTTCCTTCCCTCTTAACATTTCTTGTTGCTGTGAGAGTAAATACAGATTCAAACAGAAAATAAGTATGACAGACTCACTAGCATAAATATCCTTGTCATTTTAACCTTGTGCTGTCAGAGCCTGTCAAGCTTCATCTTCCTGCTGCCTTCTTTTATTCTTTCTCACATCTACACTCATATCTAGTGTACTACACTCATCTAAAAGGCAACAGGGTAGATTTTAGTTCACCTTTCATAAGCCAAAACTGACCTCAGTTCTCTGGAACTCTGCACATTTGCTAGAGGTCTGTGCTTGACTATGATTTATCTGCAAAAAATAAAAACTTTATTTTCACTTTTTATTATCTTAGGATGCACAGCATAAAGGAAATATATATATATATATATTTCTTTACTCTGAGGCAATTTCTACCTGACTTACCATATGAACAGTACATTTGCAGTGTGAAGGAACTTCATAGTCTTTTAAACTCTCCAGTCTCAAAGCTAATCTCACAGCTCCCAGCGGGAACTTTGCCATTGGCTTCACCAGGAACAAGTTCAGGCTTCATATGTGTAATAAAGGCATCCATAATAAATAATTTACTATGTTTTGTAAAAGTTCTCCTATTACCTTTCATACAAATGAAATAACTTATATTTACTGTATTCCAATATAAAACTTTAATTATCTCCCAGATGCCAACATTTTCTCCCTATGGTTGTTCAAAGGTTCTTCTAAGAGCACAACTCTTAGTACATTCCTTTCAAACCTGTGCATCTTAAG
This sequence comes from Cinclus cinclus, assembly GCF_963662255.1. Taxonomy (NCBI): domain Eukaryota; kingdom Metazoa; phylum Chordata; class Aves; order Passeriformes; family Cinclidae; genus Cinclus; species Cinclus cinclus. Next base: position 57,689,266 of record NC_085046.1, read on the forward strand.
GAGAAAGTTTTTTGTTTCAAGACAAATATTCTGTGTTATTTATCCAGGTTTTTTTCTACTGAAATAGTTCAGAGTAAAATCTGAGATTTGATGACAACAAATATTCCTATATACAAGAGTCAAACACTTTTTGATATGCAACACCACGAGGTTATATAAGAATGACAGGCAAAAAAGACATATGTTTCTCACAAGAGCTGGAAATTCACAACAATCCTACAGTCCTGAAATCAGTGAGTATGATTTGAAACAGAGTTTTTAATATTTCTAGCATCCCATAGAACCTGGGGCATGTTCAAGCAATGTAGGATCATTTTATGTGAATAAAATAGAAATACTGTAAAAAAAATACTGTAGTGCAATAGAAACCGTATTTTATTCTAGATAACAGTTTCAGACAAAGCACTTTTTGTAAACATTATGGATCAATTTAGGTGAACAGACCAGTCAGTGCAGAAGAGGCCCTTGAAAAAAAAATAAGCAGATGGTTCCTTGGCACGTAATATATCTCCATCTTCTCATCTCATGATGGTAGGAGATTGGGAGAGGGAGATTTAGAAAAGAAAAAATGTTTTGAAGAAAACCAAGTGCACAGATAAATATTTCAGTTGAAAACTAGATTCAATCATGTTCAGACTTTCCACTTGATTCCAATCTTTCATGGAGATATACACCCCAAACATTTTTATGTAATTCAAAAGTATAGCATTTCAAGAGAACAAGACTGGGAATTAATCTCATTCTCTGAGGTTGTTTCCTGTGTGTTGAAGTGGTTTCTTTGAAGATATGCAAAGGAATGGTAAGGCAATTAGGTACATGCCATACACAGAATCTGAGATATTTGCTAAATATCACAAAATCGGTCTGAGTTTCTGTTATGTCCAACCACAAGAAAGCAGTGAGTAAGGTAAGAAGTTATGCTCTCTGAACTACTCATGCAGTTCCTATTTACATACATATTACTTTCAGAGACATAATCAGAAGTCAACTGGTATTATGAAGATTAGGAGTACAAAGGAGGACAAGTGACATTTGTAGGAGAAATACAAAATCTAGCCAGATTTGAAAGGTGAAAGCTTTAAGGTCTGCATTGACATGCTTTGATAAACTATTTGTCTGATTATCATAGTCCCTTTTGTCATTGAACCATCATGGTTTTCTATTTTGTTTTCTTTTCCCGTCAACTTAACTAGGAGAAGGAGTTAAAAAATTAAAACTTTCTCCCAGAAATGTATAATTTTTCTAGATAAGCAGCAAGTCTCAAATCTCAGTTTTACCTGGAAAGTGTTCTAGTAGATGTTCTTAACTGATTTTTTGAGATGATGGCACTGAAAGAAAAGCTTTTGAATCCAAATCTTTTCTAACAGGGAAAGACCAAATATTTGGTGATATTCTTTTTTTTTTTAGAAACCAATGTAACCATAGTTAACAATTTCTTATCTATTTACAAATATTGAACTATTTCTTTCCATGGAAAGCTGCTATGCCTGAGAGGATTTTCAGTAGAGGAGGTTTGAGAGATATATTAAAAATGTAAAGGATCACATGAAGTAGGTCAAAAAAGCAATCAGCCTGAGTATTCAAATTACACCTCCATCCTGATTTACAAAATTTCTTTCAAATGGGTGGAAAAAAGGTGATAACTAACTTTCCCACTGAATACCAATATTCAAAATTTAAACCTTAACATGCCTATTTAGGGCATTTCCCAGAGACATTTAGATATATTTCCTGAGGCACAACTTTTGTAGTGTCTCAAGGTACTAACACTGTTCTCAAAGTGCAAGAATATCATCCTCCAAACCCATTAAGCTGTCCTGTTCCTCCAGTTCAAGCAGAATTCAAAACTCATCAACTAAGTCTGAAATATCAAGGACATCTGCAGATCATGAGCTGGCATGCAGACTCTCACAGGGTAACCAGCTTCCCTGATCTTCTGACCTGCAGGCTAATATTTTGCATAGCCAAGAATCACAAAATGTCCCACAGGCCTCAGGGGATGAGTTTTGGGGTCATCTCACTAGAGGAGTCAGTACTGCATTGCTGATAAAAATGGGAGGAGTAAATTGGGCTCTGCAGTCTTATTGCCTGTTCTGGACTGGTATTTTAGATTAACTGTATCCTGAATTCTGTGAACTAAGTCTGCTGACTGCTGTTTTTTTTGGCTGTTGATGTACAGCTTAGTACTTAGAGCTCCTGGGTGAATAACTATAAAAGCTAGAACTGCTTCCCCCAAATTGGTACTCCATTTCTCTCAGTCCCTCCCACACTCACAAAGAGGTAGGAAAAGCTTCTCGTGGATCTTTTACAGAACTTACTGAAAACACATTCCCAAGATAAGGTTCAAAATTCCTTTGGTACAAAGGCTCTCAATCCAGGGAGTTTCAAAAATCATCAGGCTATCTAATGTACATTTTGAAACCAGGAAAGGAAACCATTATTCTTTTCACAAACAATTGAAGATTCATCAATACACAATTTTGATTCATCCATACCAGCAATTAACCATCAAATAGGAGTGATTTTCTTCCTCTCTCTGCTGGATACATAACTATCCACACAGGATCAAAGAGCTTCAGCAGGAGAGCCCCATGCACACTATTCTATCAGCAAGGGATCTGTAACCAGTGGTAAAATATCCTGGCTGACAATACTGCGGGAAAGGAAGCATCCCACTCCAAGTTGCACTTGGCTACTCAAGTCATACTTTTCCCACATAATCTTTCACTGATTATTTCAGGCAAATCCCCTCATAGAGGAGGCATGCAGATGCCTAGCTTAGGTTTGGAGGTTACATGCTGGAGTGAGGTTGGTATAGCTTCGGGGTAAAACCAAAGATTTCAAATGCTGAAGGAAAGTGGAGCTGTGGGATATGGTTCAGGGAGAATGTAGTTGAATCATTAGAGTGCCAGTTCTAGGAAATTCCCTCTATGTTACAGTGAAACTCAGTGACTGTGTCTCGTCACTACAGAAGGGTAGATACAGTTTCTACTGTGAAAAGAAAGCAGTGAATTTCACATCATTATCTACACCTGCATGGAGTGATGTCAACTGAGAGCCTGGAACAATAACAGAAACAAAATTTAAAACTTCTGTTTGACCTAATGAGTGGCTAAGACAGCAGATATTTTGAAGAAAGTATGTTTGGCCTGAGTATGCACATAGAAACAACTTTTTAATTTATCACACCAAGTGGAGATACAGCAAGTCTTGCTGAAGGGCCAGATGGCCTGGGTTCTTAATTGGTATATACAATTTGGTGTTTTTGTAGAGTAGATCACTCTCATCTTCACATAATGAGATACTCTTCCACAGGTTTCACATTAAATTACTGGGAACGGGCAGTGAGAGTACAGTTGCTGTAGGTGCAATGTGTTTTTCATTTTATTTATCGCTACCTTAATTTCAAAAAGTTCTACAACAAACAGTTGGCCTAGAAAAAACAAGCACTCCTAGGCATTTTCCTAATGCTAGGCACTCCAAGAAGTCAGGGAGAAGCTATCTCTCAAGACAAAGGAAAAAAAGAGATCGTGTCCTTAATTTACTCTATCTCCACTTCTAGGTAGACTTAAAACCCTCTCTGCAAAAAGATTTCTAAAGAAAAAGAACAGGAAGCTTAATCTTAACATTCACTGAAATACCAGCCTCATTCTGAATCTGGGAATCTGTGAGATCAGCATTTTTTTATTGACTGACATTGAAGAATAATAGACCTTTCAAATGTTTTCTAATTCAGCATTGTTAGTTTTTTGAGCTCGAAATTTATGTATAAGGTAATAAAGAGTAAGAAGAACAAATCTCCAACTCCTTGCATATAGTTCCCAGCTTGACAGATCTGTCCAGGTATTTAGACATTAACTACAACACTGATGATAAAAAGCCCCATGCCAGCAGAAATACTACTTGCTTCTTTCTTGCCTGCCTTTCCTGTTATTTCAACTAAGTCTTAAAAAGACTATACCCACTAGTAGAAGTTGTCTGCTTCTCATGAAAGAAGGGAACTTGGAAGAGCATTTTGTGTTTTGCCCAAGAAATAAGCCCAGGTATAGTGCCTCCAATGGCAACTGCAAATGTGAGGTAGTAAAGCTAATGGATAATATTACTATAGGTGCACAGACTCAGATGTGGAAGAAAGTTTAACAACACAAGCCCAATGTTCATGACAGTTAACAGAAGTCTTACATCAAATTCAATATACACTAAGTATGGGGATCTTTTTGTTGTAATTGTTCAAGTAGTTTGTACTTTTGCTCTTTTGGTGTACCCATGGAATTCACCCAGCCTCCCTCTGACAAAATTTTCTAGATGAAATATCTGCTTTCACATTCCATTTTTTGTCATCCCAGAAGAAACCGCCTGTTGTTGAAGGTAGTCCTGAAGATATAATTAGTACCTATATTATACACTAAGGAGTATTGTAAATAAAGCGTATCATGAGGACATTATTAATACATACCAGTAGTGGTATCTAAGGACTGGTCATTTTATTTATTTCTAAACAGCATAGTTCACCCGTATGATGAGAGCCTTATGTTAGGATCTTGCTAACTTCCACTGTAGAAGAAACCAGCAGTTAACTCTGCTCTGTCTCACGGTCTTCGTGTTTGATTTCAATAGCAAAAGCAAGTTTCTTATCATTGGAGTAATGGGATGTGAAGAAACAAGAGCAAAAGTACAGGAAGTTACAGGTTAAGCAGAAGAAAATAATTCTGGTTTGCTTTGGTGTCTGCTTTTTCTTTTATACTAATAGGCTAAATAAAAGAGGTATAGTAGGGAAATTAAAAACCCTAAAATGCACATAAACTGATATAAAAATGGGTATATACTTTTTTTACTTGGATCTTAATACTCCCATTGTTCCACAAAAAGAAAGGTTTTAGTTTAAACCATTTTCACATACATTCCGTAAACTTCAAAAGGAAATATTCATAACTTGAGCTTGGATGTTCTTTTCTGAATGGCTTGGCACTTACAGTTATCTTTACAGTGCTCTTCTACTGAAAGCTGTTTTGTTCTGCTCAGTTTAGCAAGACAGCATATATATCTTGTATCTGATAGCTCCTGCTATGACGACCTATCAAATTCCCAAATTGTTTCTTCCTCTTTACTCACAAGGCCATAACATTGTGCAGGTAGATGGTGGCAGAATATGGGTGAGCCAAGACACAGTAGCATTCCAGATTATCTGCAATCCACATTTTCCTTATAATACAACAACAATGGAAGTCCGTACTATGTTTTCTATTGCAATAAGAAGACAAATTTTCTGATCCAATATTAGAAACCTTCTTTTGCATGCAGATGCACAAAATCTAACAGATAATCTATTCTTGAGCGCTGAAAAAGATCTTTTGCCACATGGAAAGGAAATGCACAAAAAATGAGATCCAGATTAAGGACATCTCATTGAGAGCTAAATATTGATACGAATCCTTATACAGAGTGATGATTCATGGGGGTACTACTCAGCTTCTGACGTGCCTTAGAGCTTGACTCTGAAGTGTCAAATGAATTTAATCTCAACATTTATACTTCTCATGCCCTACACATATTATCATCTTATCTTCTACACAGACATATTCTCAATGAATCATTTTATTGCCAACACCTCTTACATAGGGGCAGTATACCAGCAATGGGTGTTCTTTACTGCAGCTGTCAGACCACCATCCCAAATGTATGGTAATATTTTGCAGACTCAGTAAGACAGCAGATTGCGTGATTTAGTTAGTCCATATTTTCAAACAACCATTTCAGACGTAACTGGAAAAGGTGGAATATTTCTTATAAAAAGGTTTTGTAATGTTTTCCAAAAGTTTCATTAAGACGCCATGGAGATCTAGAGAAAAATGTCATCAAATAAAAGTGGACAAATGAATAGTTATGTGAGAAAGAATATGTAGTATCTTAAATTCCTCTCTCCCAAACAAGTAATTTTTTTTTTTTTTTTTTGTGGACATTGGCAGGCACATTTTAAATTTTTTTTCTCTTTATCGTGCCTTTGTTCTAATCTCTTTTAGACCCTCAAAGCTATGTAATACCATAGATATTTCACTATATTTATATTACAGAGTTAATGGGTAATCTCAAGCAAATTTTTAAGCATGCTAAGCCCCACAAACAGTGCATGTCATTATCATTCTTACTAGATTAACTTGCATTTCAGTTCATGCATCTCCTTTGTGCTCACAGAGATATGATGTCAAAGGAGTCATCGACAAATCAAGTCTTTCTGTGAGAATGGTGAGACACAGGAACCTGTGGCCCTGAGAAGCTGTGGATGCCCCATCCCTGGAAGTGTTCTAGATCAGATTGGATGGGGCTCTGAACACCCAGTTTAGTGGAAGGTGTCCCTGCCCATGGCAAAGGGGTTTGTAATTAGATGAATTTTAAGGTCCATTCCAATCCAAAACATTCTAGGAAAAGCGTTAATTGTGCCGTGCTGAACACCTCCAGGACTCATTCTTAACTCAAAGCATTCTCAAATCTTACCTCCCTTGTGCTTCTGAGCATGTACTAAAGGCCCAATTTTATATACAAATATATAGACATTTGTATGGGTATATATTTGCATGTGTGTACATTTTTCTGTGAAAATGTGCACACGTGGATAAATAATGCAGATAATAGGTCAGATAGATATGAGAAGGCAATGAATTCAATAGCATGTTCTGCCCTTGATTGAACGCTACACAGTTTGAAAACATCCATCTTTGGAAAAAGCTGACTTGGAAACTTAACAGCAAGAAGGTCTTTCAACCTTTAGGAAAAAAAAAGGGGGAACAGTAAATTATTCTTCTGACTTGCACATTTTAATTTTTAAAAATGTTAACCACTTTAGTTTCTTATTCCAGAAACCTGAAGTTTTATGCAGTGTTGTTGTTGCTCTCTGGTAAAATGAATACATTTTACCATAGGGTCTCAGACTTTTAGCAACATTTTCACGCTTCATTCCTAGGAATTGCAATATCTATTTGTATAACAAATAGTATGGCTGAGACAGCACAAAAGCAGAAATAGCACAACTAGCAGAAAAAAGCTGAGATACCCAAAGCCTTCTTTGCCTTAGCCTTTACCAACAAAGTCTCTGAGGTCTTTCTGCCTAGAGATAATGCTCAAGGAAGACACAATATACCAGGAATGGAAAAGGATTGATTGATAAATCTCATGCAATCCCAGCTATGCAAGTCCATAGCTCCTAATGAAAAGGATCTGAGGTGCTAAGAAAGCTGATGCAAGATGTCACTGTGACACTCTATCATCCTTGAAAGGTCATTTAATCAAGGAAGACCCACAATGGCTGAAGAAAAACAAATATGGCATTCATTATCAGAAAAAATATGAAGCATCACTTAAAGTTTTGCCTAACATTCATTCCCATAAAATAATGGAATGACTATTCTTGATGCACATTCTGGGCAAGGAAATAAAATGTAACTGGTATGGTAACCAGCATGCGTTTACCAGAAATTAATGCTACAAAATCAGCCTGATTGCCTTCTAGATGAATGGACTACCTTTATACATGAGGAGTCAGAAGTGAATGCCAATTACCTTGGCAAGACCAAGGTTTTCTAGATGATCTCTCAGATCATCTTTAAGACCAAGATAAGTTGACTACTACATGGGTAAAAAATCATTTAAAAGGGTACTGGACACTGGTTACAAGCAAAGTACCACAGGAATCTATATTGGTTTAATACATTTATCAATTACCTGGAGGAAATGGAGTGCCCTCTCATCAAGTTTGTAGAGTATTCCAAACTGAGGTGAGCTTTGAAGTGCACACAAAGACAAGATGTATCTGGATGGCTACGGAGCAACTTCTTCTGGTAGCAGATGAGATATAACAGATATAAACTGAAACAAGAGAGTTCCATTTGATGTAACTTCTCCCCTAGGAGGTGAATCAAAAAGTGGAACAGTATACCTGGAGAGGTTTTACAGTGTCCAATCTTAATGGTTTTCGAGAATCAAGTAGATAAAGCCTTGAAAAAGTTGGTCTCAAGTCAGAAGTGGCCACACTTGGAGCTGGAGTTTGGATTAGAGATTTTTCATGGTGCCTTCTGACCAACTGTGATTCTGTTTGCTGCCTACATATGGCTGTGTAACCACCTCCACCTTTATACAGATACACTTTAAATCTTTCTGCTTAAATCCATAAAAACACTGAAAGACTGTACAGTCTCTGTAGACACCCATTGTCAAATATAATCTACTGACCTACATAGTGCCAAAAAAAAAAAAAAGCTGTAGCTGCTGAGCTGCCATTCCCTTTTCTTAAAATTCCCTTTTTGTGTAAGGTTATAAATTTTACAACTTAAGTTGTCATTTTCCCAAGGAAATATTAAAGAACACTGAAATCTTTAGAACTGAGTAAAGAATTTGTGTTCAAATCTAAACAAGTTTAATGGAATTTTCTATTCTTACCAGCAAAGAAGTTTTTACTGAATGCTCTATTTTGCTCCACATAGAATGTGTCAATCATCTGCTGCATGAATAGAGTAAGCAGGGAAAAAGGAGACATTTTGCCAGGAAAAGATGACTTATGAATACAGAATTCTGATTAATATAATTTTAAAAAATTAACAGTAATGAGGTGGGTAAGATACATTTATTAAACATGAGTGACACATTTGTTTAGCTACAACCTCTTCCTACAAACCCACATAGCTCAGGGACCCTACTCACCTGCCTTCCCTCCCACTTTCCTTGTATGTGGCATCACCACTAATCTTGGTGTCATTTAAAGACAATGTCTCCTGTCAGTGCATATTGTGTTTCAGGCATTAATTTTAAGCATATGAGTGTAGGAGTCTTTGGCCTCAGAAATTCATGTTTTTCTGAGCCACCCAAACCTCCCAAATATGGAAGACTGGGCCATGAAATCCCTAAATACTGCTGTTCTCATAAAATTGTTACAGTGAGCAAAACAAACAAAAAAGGACATATGAAAAAAACAAAGGGCTTTTTCAAATTACACATCAGAAGCAGTATAGTTTCAGGTTCATTTTTCTGAATTGCCCTCTTGGAAAGAGTGGGAATGTAATTGACTTCTATCCTATCTCTCACTGATGGGTAAAGCTGCTGACAAAGTAGTGCCAGGAAAATAACGAAACAGCACACCTGCCAAAATCCTGGAGCCTTTGCAGTCAGGCTTTGAGCCAGGTCACAGCATTTAGAAAGCAGCAGCAGCACTAAAAGACTGTCTCCCCATGGCAATGGATTGGCTGTTTCTTAATGCTGAAATTACTCAAACTCCAGCAGTCAGTGCCTCAGGGTTGCTGTCCCATTTAAGTGACATTTCTAAAAAAAAGTTTTTATAGTTGGACAATGAATTGCTGTTATGAGGACTCAAAGAGTAGTAATTAGAGAAAATAATAAATAGAGAAACAATTTGTTTCTCTACTAAAGACTAGTGGCAAAATCCTAAACAGGGTTACAACTGCACTGCTTTTAAAGAATGTATGGATTTATTTGTTTGTGATAAATCCTGCCCTATGCTTGTTTAGTCTGTACATGAAAATGAGTGACATGTGAATGCATAAGGACACTATCCGTACTGGATCATTGATGAAACCACCTGGTTGTCCTGGAAGTCCAACAGGAGGTCTGCCAAGAGGCTCCAAGGCAAGTGGACAACATCATCCTTCTGGGGCCCGAGGCACCTCATGTACTACTGATTTCAGCACTTAACAGCTGGAGCTCAAGCAAGACCCAGTAAAAGCACTTCCTACCACAAGGTGATTGAATGTCAATTAATAAGCCCACAAATTCTACTCCGTAAAATCTATAGAAGTCCCTTCCAAGATACACATTTTGTAGTTTTATTTGTATACTGGTTCTATTTTTACTTAGTGATGTTCTAGCATTTCCAGCCACAGTTTCTACTGTGGCTTACCTGGCAGCCAAGTAGCTCTGGGCAAAATTCCAGTTAGAAAAGCCCCTAGGAGAAATATATATTTACTTGTCAAACTAATTTGTAACCAGAACTTGAGTATTTTGAAGGAAAAAGAAGTATTTCCATTTTTTAAGTTGGAAAGAGAAAATAATGTTATGCTTGTATAGCAAAATCTCTGTAGGCAATGCTAGGCCTTAACTGTATTAGAAAACAAAGAACAGAATGAAAACATCACAGAAAAATCCAAGTTAACCAAATTCAGGCATAAACACCACAAAAAAATTTATCTGCCTTAATGCACTTCAGATTTTATTTTGAAAAATACTTTTATTCCAAAACTCTTTTTTTAAAAAGTCCTGTCTGCTTACCAAATTATAGAGTTTTCCATAAGACAATGTCAGCTTGGGAACTTATAAAGATTTTGCTCACTTTAATTTTAAGAACATGATTTTTTCAAATACGTTATTTTCTGTATATTGTCTTATTTTGAAAAGAAAAACAGATTTTAAAATAGTTTGAGCTTTTTTTCCTGTATTTAATTTCCTATTTATATAAAAATTTTGGAAGTATGGGATGCTCAGTATTTTAGGTATACTTTATATACAGTCAGTGAGAAACCTGTGCTTCCTCCCTAGCCTTCTTACAACATTACATGGCACTATGATTTTTAACTGCTTAGATTAGCAAGGATCAGTTTTACTACTGTAACTGTATTGCCTAGACTGACATGGTTTCAGTCTTTGGAAATAAAGAAAAAATATCATAATTGAAATATGTCTGTGAAATATTTTAGGAACCCCTACTCTCATTCAGATCTCCTTGACAGTTAAGGGCACATTCCCTTAATGTTTGTACTCCAGTGCTACATATCTTTTTTGGCTAAAGTGAACTGTTTACTTCTTGTCTCTTTTTTTAAATGCCTCATTTCCACATTTTCTGCCAACCCAAGAGAACATTCCATAACAAATATTCTCAAAATCAGTGCAAGGATTTAGGGTGCTCCAAGATTGATGCCTGAGTAAGGGCAGGTCTGTGTTAATACCATTTTCTTGACAGTGCTATAACTAGAAAAATTATTTCATGTTATTTCATTCATGTCCTGAGTTTTGGTCTTTTCTTGGAAAATCTAGAGATATCTTTATCTTTCCTGCCTCTGACATGCTCTTCTGGTGCAAGTGGAATTTAAATTTAATTTAAAATTGGTTGAAAGTTAAGTGCTTTATTGTAAACAGAGGAAGCATGATTTATTAATCTGTATATGTAAGACATTTATCACAATTAAAATCCTGTAACTGTCATGCTTTTGAATACTTACTCAGGAGTCATCATTTCTAGTAGAAGACATAGGCTATAACAGGGCAAAATTATAGTAGAGGAAAAATAGGACTAATGTTTTGACCCTAACAAAATGGCCATGCTTACTTTGATTATGTCTGCATTCACAGCCTGATTCTAAGGTTACAGAAGTTGATGGAGAAGCTCTCATTTATTTGAAGGATCCATGGCATAGGTGCTGAAAAATTTCTAACTCTTCAATCTGTTGAGTGATCTAGCAAATTCTAGATTTCTAGATGAAATTCCTAAATATATGGAAGGTTAATGTCAAGCTTAAATATGAAATTTAACAGCACAAATCTCCCCTGAGCACAGCAATGTTTTTCTTTCTACACATAACCCATTGCTCCCTTTATTTCTATTAATGTTTTCATATTATCAAATGAAATGAAGACAATTAATAGGATGACTCCTGGTCTCTCAATCCTGATCCCAGTATTCTAACCCTTTGTTTTATTAAAGGGATAGCACATGCCCTATGTTATTAATCTGTGCTGGTACTGCAAGAACAGCTGTAAATTTCTAGCTCATTGCTATAATATTTCCATTCAGCAGTGTATGAAAGGTTCATATAGAAACAGAAGTCACCAGATGATGCTTAAAAGTGTTTCTAAATTTGATGGGAGTGGTGCACTAAAGCAACATTATTGACTCCTAGTAACAGACTTTCTGGTCAATAAGGAGTTATTGGACACTTTTCTAGGTCAGGGGTTCTTAACAAAGAAAGACATTCTTTCACTCCATGTTTTGCTCACTACTTTGGACCAAAACATCCACAAATATGGAGGTATAGCTGTTGCTGGTGGATTGTCAGTAGCATACTGTTGATTTAGTGGACCTATGTTGCTGCAGTCAGACCTAATACTCTCCAGAAAAATCAGCAACTGGTAGAAGATTTGAGTGTAATGAACAAGGATGCCCTTATTTGCCTCCTCTTATTAATAAAACCTTAAAATAAGTATATGTCCTTCAAAATCCAAAGTATAGTATAAATTGATGAAAACTGTGTTGTTTAGTGATCAGGGACCAGGAATATACAGTCAAGATATTTAGGGTTCCATCTATGCCTTATAGCTTATCCCCAGTTTAACCTTGTGAGCAGTTCACTCACTTCCACATGGATTAGTCTTCTCCATTAAAATGTAAATGTCTTGGGCCAAAGCCTAGCAAGAGTTTAGTGAGTTAATTAAGGGTCCTTGCAGAAAGCAGAGGAGTGATGATCAAAATCCCAGTTAAATAAGTTCATATTAAAGTCCATCTGTCCACCAAAGGGCTTGAAAAACATGTTCAAGAACCTTGAAAAAACCCAAGTAACACTAAAACAGTTTATTCACATTGCCTTAAGTTTGTTTTTATTCCAGTTGTGTTTATCACATTTTCATAAATTGAATGCTCTGACTTGTCCTTGCTATCAGCTCAGATGCTCTACATGTGTCCTCTACATTCTGAGTTAGTTCCCAAAAATAATTATTCAATAGGAATAACTAAGGAAATGTCAAAAACATCACAGGATTCTGGTTCTTTTGTTCACACATTCATATTAAACACACTGCAGTAAGGAAAGTAGGGGGTTTTTTTGTGCAGGAATGTAGTTTTGAAGTCAGAAATGAATAGAAATTTCTCCTTCATTGTGAGTTAAATATGGGCATGCGTGTGCAGACACATAGGCATAAAACAAAAATAGCTCAAGAAAAGAGACTGAGGTTTTGAATATGTATAGAATCATCTATTTATGACAGCAATCACAATGTTTTTTATCTTAAGGTGACAGAATGAATGAGGCTGTACTGCATTTGGGTTATATAATTTATTAACATTAGCATTGTTCTACAAATGTGGGATTTTGTAGTATCACTTAACTGGTTTATGTAAAACAAACAAACAAAAAAAAAAAGACTAGACTGAAATACCTGAGTGCATAGATCTGATTTCTGATTTTGCATTCTCATATTAATTTTTTAAAATCCCTCTTGTCTTCTGTGAGGTTATGCTGATTTTGGCTGAGGTAGTTTTCTTCACAGTAGCTGGTATGGAGCTGTGTTTTAGATTTGTGCTGAGCACGGGGTTGATAACATAGAGATGTTTTTGTTATTGCTGAGCAGGACTTGCACAGAGCCAAGGCCTTTTCTGCTTTCATACTGCCACACTGGCAAGGAATGTGGGGCTGCCTGGAAGGTTGGGAGGAGACCCAGCCAGGACAGGTGATCCCAACTGACCAGAGGGATATTCCAGACCCCACGATATCATGGTCAGTAAATAAAGTGGAGGGAGAAAGGAGGAAGGCAGGGGACATTTGAAGTGATGGTGCTCGTATTCCCAACTTGTTACATGTGATGGGGCCCTGCTCTCCTGGGGATGGCTGAACACCCACCTGCCCATGGGAAGCAGTGAATTAATTCCTTGCTTTTCTTTGCTTGAGTGTGTGCCTTTTGCTTTCCTTATTAAACTCTCTTCATCTCAATACATGAGTTTTCCAGCTTTTACACTTCCAATTCTCTTCCTGATCCGATTGGTGGGGGACTGAGTGAGTGGCTGTGGAGGACTTGGCTGCTGGCTGGGGTTAAACCATGGCAGAAGTACCACTCAAATGAGTAAAATTTCCAGAAGATAAATAAAATGGATGAAAGAGAGCATACTATTCATAAAGCACACAATCCTTTGTCATTTGGAAGACAAATCTCTCCCACTTTTAACAGAAAAAATGTTTCTTGGGCTAAGTTGCTATTCAGAGATTGCTCTAAAAACTAGAAATATATTTGTGAAGATGTGAGATTGCTCTTTGCCTACATGAGCTCTAGGGTTTAACAAAAAAGAAAAGATTTGTTGCCTTGGGAACTATGGTGTCTCCTCTGCTCCCTGCAATAAGTATTTTTTTTTTCCTTTTCTTGTATTTTTTTCTTTAATTACTTGTTGACTCTTCTATATATACTTACAGGAACACAGGCGCACACAAATAGACTGTACTACCATTTTCAAACACTTTGCATTCATACATCAATCATTTGCAGTGTGGAAAAGCTGATGTCTGACAAGAATAAAAAGCATATTGAAGAGGGTGGAGACATCTACATGATTAAACATGTCATACTTTGTAGATACATAGAACTGGCAAATATTTTGATGATTTGGTTTCACTTGGAAATTAGACAGAGTGCTTATTCCTACACAACTCCAGCAGACTTCACAAGGGCATCTACTGCTAAGTTTGTTCAAAGTATGCCAAACTAGTTAAAAAAAATAGTTTAAAATATAAATATTTAGCATTAATGTGTTTTAATTTGCTCTGAAATGGCCTAGTGAGTGCTTCCTCTTTTGCAGAAGTAATGAGGTGTAAGACACTGGTATATTCCTGTTTTCAATAACCCTCTCTCACCGGAGCTGCTGAACAAGATGGTGGTATTGTGAATTGGTTTAGTATGCTCCACCATAACTTGCATGGCCATAGATTTTGCACATCAGATGGAATGGAAAGATAAAATTTGTGAAAAAATCTATTATTTGATTTTATGACACACTGCATGTTTCCATACAAAAAAAAAAATTAAAAATTGTAAACTTTTAAATAACGTTAATAGTCCCTCTTTTCCTCTACCCCAACTCTTACCTGCTCATTAAAAAACCCAAAATATCAGAGTCATAAAAATCAAACAGTACAAACTTCAGATATGCCACAATTGGAGACCTTTTTGCTTTCATGTGTTCATTTATCCCATTCACACTTGTACACCTGTACTCGAAATAAATTTTTGATACTGTCCTGTTTTCCTCACAAGGTCTCTGCTCCTCCCTGCATATACCGAAATGATATTCAGTACAACTGGCTTCTTCCCAGTGATCAAATAACATTCCAGGTTTTTACTTAGCATACACTGTGCTTTCAAAGTAAAAGTCCAAGAAAAGAGAACTACAGAATTCATGGCAGAACCTATTTTTCCAGCTTCCAAATCTACTGATGAAGATGTGGGTTGGTCTTGACAACTTGTCACCTTGTCCGCTTCTTCTGGATCCAAAACCAGAGTAATTTCTTCCTTGAGAGAATCAGGTTTCACATTAGGGGTAGAACCTCCCATGCATGAGTGTTTTATAAAAGAATGAGGTCTTTATTGAATTAGAGTCTCCATGCAGGTTCAGGAAAGCACAGATCCCAGGTGCTGCAGGTACAGCTTTGAGCACATCACCCAGAGACCCTTCAAGGCCTGCATTAGAGCATCTCAATCTTCTTCATGGACTATGGAGAGAAGGAAATTTCTTCAGGGTACAGTCCATTTCAGGCCCCTTACCAATGGGATTCTAACCTGGAGAAGTTAGGTGGAAAAAATGGAAATGAGGTAGCTAAATTGTCCAAAAGTGGGTACTCTGTACTATCCCCACAAAGTGCAATTACTTATCAGGATTCATTTTGAATGTGGCTCTTAAAATGTGACTATGATGCACAATCCAAAGAATCAAAATTTTAATTCAATAGCTATTGCTATAAACTCAGTCTGCACTACCTCAGAATACTCACAGGAGGAAGGAGAACTGTCCACTGTCTCATCCTTGTTCCTTCAAGTTCTCTTTCCATCTACTGATTTTGGCATCACAAGCTTTTTTTGTTACTATAAAGTAGAAAAATAAACAAGAATAAAACCACAAAAGTAGTGTTGTGCTCTTCGTGTTTTCCTGTACACATTGATGTTGTCAGACAATAGCAGAAGTGCTCCTGCTGCCACAAGAAAGTGAAAAGTTGAGACAGCACTAGGGTTGGAGTGTGAAAGGATGAAATGGAAGAGCCAGTGTAAATAATTTATGAACTTATGATGACCTTCTTGACCACATATTGGCCTTCCTCACAATGAGGATGATGAAGCACTGGAACAATGTCCCAGAGTTGTGGATGTCCTGTCCCTGGAAGCCTTCAAGGCTAGGTTGGACAGGGCTCTAAGAAGATTATTCTAGTGGAAAGTGACCCTAACCATGGCAAGGGTGTTGGAAGCAGGTGGTCTTTATGGTCTCTTCCAACCCAAACTGTTCTCTTCTGTGATTTTCACATAGAAAATTCTTTAGAAATAACAAGGAAATGCATTTCAGAGGCATTATCTGAGAAACAATTTAGAAAGTCTCAGCAAATATAAAGAATAACAAAATGCCAGCACCCCATGGCTATTGGCTGAAAGCATAATTCAACCATAATACTTCATAATAATAGAGTCATCCATTTAGTTGTGCCATTCCATGACTCATCATATCCATGAAGCAGAAATTGCAGGGTAGAGTAGTATTTATAATCACCAAACAGCACAGTTCAAATTCAATCAAAACTGTATTGAGTAAATATATACACAAATCATAGATATAGGTAGTCTGTTAACCCAGTAATAAAATTGAGGTGCTTTAAAAAGTCAAAGAAAAAATTATATAAGGTGACAAGCCATTCAGTGATAGTCTCCTGAACTTCTTTTCAGTCTCTTCAAGTTTGTGCCCGGGAAGTAGAGAAGAGAGGAGAAAGAAAATAAAGTATTTTGATAGATGGGCAGTGCAACTAACAAAGGTTGAAGTCTTCCTTGCCTCCTCACAGAACACTTAGATCTTACATATTACTATCTACTAACAAATTCCAGAGCTCTGGACATCTCTGGGAATGGTTCTGGGCAGCCTGCTCTAGATTAGTCCTGCTTAAGCAGGTGGGTTTTATTGGATGACTTCCAGAAATCCCTTCCAATCTTAACCATTGTATTATTTCATTATTTGATCACATGTGATTTTTTTAATCACAGTGCTAAATATTGTGTTATTGCACGAAGAGCAAAGTACAGTGATTAAACATATGAGGTCACAGTCCTTCCCACTGCAGTTTACAATAATACTGTTATTGCTTCAATACAGCCACAGTTTAATCCAGAGCTAAATTTGGGGTTTTATTGCAGAATTTTAATGATATACTTAAATTATTTGGAAAGAATTCTAGCATTTCCCAGAGTTTAAGAGGAGCAGATTGCCTTTGGAAAATACTGGCACCAGTAGCAGCAAGACACCATCTTGATTTCATGGTACTTTAAACATTTTTATCCACCACTTCCACTGATCAGAAATGGTAAGTTCCAGTGGAGGCTGATGTTGTAGCATCTCAGTTAAGAAGTATGGGAGTAAAATTTTTAGTCTATATTTGCTGAACCAGAAAATACAGTCACTTCAAGATAGACATAATCAATAGGCCAAGAAAAGCATCAATCCCCATTAGTAAACATGTATTAAGGAAGCACAGGTGCGTACAATCTGTGGGTGATATTGAATGAAACTGCCCAGGACCAATGGGATCTGATGTAGCCTGCAAGGGAGGAGAATCAAACATAATGTTTAAGTGCTCTGTGAGGAGCACATTGAATTTCTGGCAGTGAGTACTGATGAATCACAAGGTCTTTCAAAATCTTTTTCATAAATGCAACTATATAAAAAGTATAAAGGCAACATTTTTAGTTGACCTAAATATATTCCTATCTGGTATTTTTACAGACAATGTAGAAAGGGTATGTTATTTACATCATATATACACAGTAGAACACCTGTACTTTTTTATAACCCATAAGACAGTGGCATTGTCAGCATGATATTTAACTTCTGTAATAGAATGCAAAAAGAAAAGAGGAACAAAAATTTTCGCAAAGCAGAAATCCAGCACATCAAAATTTTTCATGGGCAAGTTACCATTGAGTTTAAAATTGTGGCAATAATTTTTCACTAACCAAAACAAATTTTCCAACACAGAAAAGGCATATTTATATTTTGTTTTATTTAGATTATAAGAATCTATAGGCAACATCATAGTGATCCATAAAATAACTTAGTTTATCTACTAAAAATACTTAGCTTATATTATTTCAGAAAAAATTTGCAAGCTAGTCTGGTATTAACAGTGCTTCTACACACGCATGCTTTGAGTCTTCCTATAACAAAGAAGCATGTTTTTTGCATAGGTAGGATGAAACTCAGTGTGCTTGCAGTTGTCTTGAATAGCCTTCATAAAAATGTATAACTTTTTACATTTTTTTATATCAGTCAATATAACTTCAATCTCTGTAACCCTTATAAACCCTCTACACATATGTAGCTTAGAATGAAGAAGATGTTGGACTTTTTATTTTGCAGAGGAAGAGTAGAGGTGTAATGGTCTAAGAATCAGTCTTTAAAGGAATCCCCTGAGAGGGAAAGAACCAATATAAGTGTTCTCCATCAGAAAAATTATTTTCTTTAGCAATTTAGAATCATTGCCCCCCTCTGTAATTTTCTCTGTTGGTGTATTTTGTATATTATTTTTCCCTTTCTTTTTTCTTTTTCTTTTGTCCCCCTTTTTTATTTTTTTTCCTGAGAAGCAGAATAAATGAGCTATTTGCACCATTTTCTTCTGATAAATGAATGTGAAAAGATAGTCATCATTTGGTTATTTAAACTACAGAAACACACTTATTATTCAATGTAAAACAATGTAAGCAGTGGAGTGACTTCCACATTCCAGCCTTTAATGGGCATTTAAGCACAAAGCTGCAAATAAATTATATACTTTTTATCTGCAGAACAGACACTAATAAATTAATTGATTTTTTTTGGCTACCATAAGTGCTCCAAAAAGATGGTTTTTATGAGATATTTATCACCTGCCAATCTATACATTCCACAGAATTAATTTATTTTTTTTTTTACTATACATAGCAAACCATATAATGCGGTTCAACTTTAGCAAAAAAACAAATACAGCACTCAGCAAGGGTTTCGTGCTGTTTATTTTTGAGTTGGTACTTCTGCAGACTAGAACGGACAAAAACAATTAAAAAACAAAATTATTTCTGGCCTTTCTAGTTTGCCTTGAAAGGGGTATGTGAAAGGGCATGAAATTTTGTTAGGAAAATTATTGACTTATTGCATGTGGACATAGGAAATGTAGTGTTGATTTGACGTAATCATATTTTGTCACATATGTCTACCCCAACATAATTTTTTTTTTTTTTTGGCAGCAGTAATAAAATATTTTTTCTCCAGGAAAGAATTTTCCCTACTTCTCAGCACAGTGATTAAGGGTTTAACTCACCTATATAATTTACTGCTGTCTATTCAGTGAGCATTCTTATAATTCCAAATTCCATACTTTCAAAACTATTTCGAAACATTCCTGGTCATGGATCTTACTGCAGCCTGTGGAGGAAAGCATAATAGAGCAGCTCTCCACATAGTAGCCCATGTAGGACCCTGTACTGAAGCAAGTGGACGATTTCCTGAAGGAACAATGGACCATGGAGAGCCCAAGTTGTAGCAGGTTTGCCCTGAAGGACTGTGGTCCATGGAGAGGATCCACGCTGGAGCAGGGGAGAAACGTTAAGAGGAAGAATTAGGAGAGAGGAGATGATTACAGTCCCATCAAAACCACCTCTTTGTGGCCTCTGGGGGTGGGAGCAAGTCATAAGTCAGAAATGAAGTGAAATTGAGCCTGGGAATAATGGGTGTGTGACATAATGTCCTCAGTTTTTTACTTTGCTCCTTCCTATCCAACTTTATTTTGTCAATGAATTATTTTCGTCTAAATCATGTTTGTTTTGCCTGTTGTAGTAATTTTTAAGCTATGTCCTTGTCTTGACACTCTTTTTAATCTTACTTTCCCTTCCTGTTCTGTTAAGGTGGGCAGTGAGAGAACAGATATGTTAGATGTCTGGTAGTCAGCTAAGATGAAGAGACAGGAGCAGTTTTCACAGACTTTGCTGGAGGTGGATTTCTCTCTTGTGTTGGGACCCCAGCTACTGAAGACATCCAGTCACCATATAGTGACATATCCCCAGGGTGCTGAGCAAATAATTCATTTTTTTGTTGCATGGGAACAGGGCTTGAAGACTTTTCCCACACAACCTTAAAGAAGCTCTATGGAAACAAATGTGTTATAAAAATATGTGCACCTATATATTAAGAAGAAAAAATTTAGGTGGACTGTTTATCTCACCAAACAGAAGAATCTCATTTTCTTCTATTTCTGCTTAGGGATATCTCCTCTTAAGAATGTAAAGCATTGTTTTTGATGAGATGTTAGACTTTAAAGGTTAAAACAGAGAGACTCATTCCAAGTCATAGGCTAACAAAATTGTAGACAAATCCACATGCCTCAAAAGTTAACAACTTCACTTTCCAGGAAGTACAGGGTCAAACCTGAATGGTTTAGACCTCTGTAAAAGTTCAATGAAGAAATAGAAACATCTTTATCTTCCATTGACTTCTGATTTCTTTTTGTGTGTCTAGAATAGACAACAATAAATTTTGTCTCCTGCTCAGTGTATTTTTAATGTATTTTTCATGTACTATCTTCTCCAAGACATTTAGAATACCCCATATTTACTACATGAAGTTACTTGATCTAGCAGTTACTTGAAAAAAAAAATATTTTTTTCATGCAGTACTGTTAAAGCTTAATGTAGAACTAGTCAAAAGTCCAGATCTTGATCCCAGAACTTTGAGTCTGCAATTGAAATTAATTTTTCTTTCTTCCCCATGCCTTCAGAAATGTTAAACACTTCTAAACTATCTGCAAGCCTAAAAAAGCTACCCTCCAAAAACAGATCAGAAGCAAGCAAAGAAAAAACCCAAATCTTTCACACACTAGTATATTTCACTTGCATAGTTCACGTCAAGAGAACATGATTTCAATTTATTTACCAATACTAGATTATAAATCTTTATGGTAATAACAATAATAAAACATATAGTCTCTTCATCCATACTCCCTTTATCAGTTTTCTCAGGTGAAAGACTTTTAGAATGGTTGAGGAAGGAAGCAAACTAGAGTTTATCATGATCAATGCCCCTGCCCAAGACAGAGTCAAGGACAGCAGGTGGCTCTGGATGTCATACAGGGTTTTGAATGTTCCCAAGTATGGGGTCTCCAGAGTCAACCTCAGCAATCTGGACACGACTGGCAGGACTTAAGCTCTGTCTTCTTTAATCCCTCCCATCAGGTATTTAAGCACATCGCAAATATCCCCCTTATTCTTCTGTTCACACTAAATAACCTCATATTTCCTTGCTTCTCTTCATAGATCAGCTACTCTAACTTCCTTGATCATCTTTTTGGCCCTCTAGTTTCAGTATGTCCATGTCTTAGAGCAGCAAACACATAACTGGACCCCATTCACAATCTCACCAGTTTTCCAAAGAAATGTCTCTACCTTTTCCTGAAAAAACCTACATCCATTCCCAGTTGCAGTGATAAATATTAGGTCACCTTCCCAGTTCATGTAAATGATGACAGCTCCACAGAAGGGAAATACACTTTGAGTAGTTACAGACTAGTTGAAAAACTGCCTCAAAATGTCATGATTTTAGGCATTTTTGAGCTATTTCTTTTCTAGTCACCTTATGTCGCGTCTAGCTTTGGTACATGCTAGAATATTTGAATGCACATTTCTTTCACTACAAATTTCAAATGAAACCTTTTAATGAAGGGCTGAACTGATTTTCAAATGCAACTATGTTGTTAATTAAACTACTATTTTCTCCTCTATCTGCTACTAGCTTCATGTTTTCATATTCCCACTTTTTGGTACAGC
The DNA here is from genome assembly GCF_963662255.1 of Cinclus cinclus. NCBI lineage: Eukaryota > Metazoa > Chordata > Aves > Passeriformes > Cinclidae > Cinclus > Cinclus cinclus. The sequence continues at coordinate 57,711,061 of NC_085046.1, forward strand.
CGCTGGAGATCCTGCTTTCCTGAGCATGACAGTTACCTTTACAAGCACTTGTAAAATACCACCCTCAACATTAAATTTATTAGAATATTTCTGAAGCAGCAGTAGAACAGTTTCAGCAGCACCATCCTGATCACCTCAGCTGGCACTCTCAGGGCAGTCTTATTTTAGTTTTCAAAGTTAATATAGAAGTAGCAGTGATCTGCCTTTTAGTGAAAGTACTAACTGAATTGAACAGATTGACTGTATTTTTTTTTCCTTGCATTAATCTCTGCAGACAGGCTTTTTGCTTAAGTTTAGTTGTTCCTGCTCACAGATTGTGCTTCAGTACCTTTGCTCTATCATTAATGTTTTTACAGCCCACAGTCTTCATCAGCACCTCTCAGGAGTGTTGGTGCCAACTGTCTGGTGCAAAGGGGGAAAACCAGAAGTTTAAACTGGTAGCAAAAGTAAGCTTCCATGGAGCAGGGATTTACACTGAGCATTTTGTGGAGTAGTGCATAATTCACAAGTACAGTATAATGCTATCTGTTATTACAAATTATTTACTGGCACCTTGACATGTATGGGTAAGAGCAACAGCTAGGCTTTTCAACAAAATACAGTAGAATTTTTTTGGAAATAGATTTCCCCTGAGGGTAAAATTCCATCTCTGACCTAAATTGTACTGCTTACTACTACTGTTTCTTCTCTCCAGTGGATAAGCACTGAGTCCCAAACAAGGAACTTTGTGTTCCCTCTGATACAAATGCAGACACAAAGAACTTTTCTCAAAGATTTGAGTGGTGCTGTTTTTATGCTGTACAAGAGTCTAGATCAAAGTAAAGATGGTCCTTGTGATTTGGAAGGAAGTTTAAAAATGTTAAGTACTCTATAACCATCCTATATTCTTCCTGTTTTGAAAATATTTGAGAGAATTTTAGTATTTTAATTTCAACATCCATTATATAACCTTTCTATAAAGATAGCAATGTTATAAGCAAATTCTACTTCCCTTGTTCACCCTAAGCACTATCAGAAAGGCCACTTGCATACAGAGACTCTAGCGTGGAACAGGCAGATAAAACCTACCTTTAAGTTGTTAGAAAGAGGAAAGATTATTTAAAACTGTTACCATAAATGGAAGGTTCTTTGTAGGGGAAGTTCTCAATGAGTCATCTGTGACCTGCTGGTCATGGAAAGAGTTATTGAGGTTTAAGATTTCCATGTTCTATAAATGTTAATGAAAATTGGTAAAAAAACCTTGATTCTCAAAGATAATGTGCACAGTTTTCCCCTTGGATTTCACTAGGGAGCTGCCAGTTCTCAAAACTTGAAACAAACACAAAAATTAAGCTCATTTAACATTACTTTTCCAAGCAGTGAATACTTTAGATGCTAGAGGAATATTTTAAGTATTAGAACTATGTAGTCTGGAAGGAAAGGAAAAGGAGAACCAACCTACAAAAATACGGTCATTACTAAAGTGTCATTGGTACAAGGTGAATCCCTGTTGTACAACACTGCTTCCCTGTAGGGGTTTAGGAATGACACTCCCTAATTTAATGACCTTCTGCCACTCCCAAGACTATTTAAAACCAGACAAGGAATCTTGTGAATGTAGAGACCATAATCACAGAAATTTTAGGATACAATAGAACAGTGAGGCTTCTGCAGGAAAACTAATGACAATGTTAGTTTAAGATGTCCAGAACTGCTTTTTTTTTCTTTTTCAGATGCACAGAGGTTAAAGAATTTTTTATTTTCTTCTGCTCTCAATGGACCTTTTAACATCGCCAAAACTAATTATCAGTTATGCATTAAATGTTATAGATAGAAGTTTTATTTTTCAGTATGTTCTGCAGAGCATTTTTAGGAGTGCAATTTGTGAAAATTAACTAACAAGGTTAGACCTAACTACCATTTCTTTTTAATCTACACATTCCCAATCAGGTAGCCTTTGCAATATTCAGAACACTTTGATTTATGTTTAATTCAGCAATATGCATATTTACATAGGAAATACTGTTAACAATAGCCATTTGTTTTATGTTTATAGTGTGTCCCCATTCTGTTTACCTTGGCCTTTGCTTCCAATACAGACAGGCAACACTGTCTTTTCTTATTGTAATTTCTTGCTCTAGTAAAGTGAGAAAGGCAAGCTCTGAGATGTCACCACGTGTTTAGTGTACAGATGTGGCTTTGTTGTTGGCCTGAGTTATACAAAAGCAACATAAATTGCAGCAGAAAGATAACCAGGAGAAATTGGGCTGATGCATATTGTGTTGTATGTGCCATAACTAAAGATGCAATAGCAAGCATTATATCTTGGCTGAAGGAGAAAAAACTGTTATAAAACCAGTTAAGTATGTTGAAACATAAGCCAGTCTTCTCATCTGGGGAGGAAGGTTTTCAAAAGCATCATGTTTTAAGAGTCAATGGGGGGTTAATTCTAATCAAACCAGTGAAGACATAAACAACCAAAGGCCAAATCCGAAAAAGGACTTAGGCTACATTTTCAGTGTAGCTATAAAAACATGACTGCTAACACCACTGAAGTAGGCAGCTAAAATTTAATTTGTGTTTGTTTGCACATGTATCATTAGTTGATTCATTTTTTAAAAAACCCCAATTGCTTTCTGTTTCTCTTAGTGGCAGATACACCTAGGTTGGTTTTACATTAACCACCTCAGGTGCCAGCAGAGCAACAGCAGCCTAGATTTCTGAATATATTAAAAACTGGTTGGTATTCTAAGGCTTCAAGAAGGTGGAAGCCACTGTCTTCTATGACAGCTAATGGTCCAAGATGAATCTGTCAACCATTCAAGGCAGAAACTGTGGATTTATATTCTTTTGAGCAGAAGAGGAAATGGAGAAGCCTGCTGATCTTAGGGTTTGGTGCTCTGGATAAGAGTTCTGAGAGTGGGTGAAATACAAGGTCTAGAGAAATGTAGCCTAATTCAAACTTTCATGTCACAAACCAATAATGTTTTAGGTGGTTAAGCAGTTAAAATTTTCATTAGTTTAATGAAGAAGAAATAAAAAAAGCTGAAATTGAATTTCTGGAAGGAGCTTGGGTATTATATTAGAGGGTGAGGGCATAAATCAACAGAAGAGTTTTGATTATAAGTATTTAGGTATAGTCAATACAACTATATTAACATAGTTATAAAGTAAATCTTTGACAATGAAGAGTTGGGTGGCTATAAGTCACCTGTTACAGATCCAGTGCTGTATGAGATATCCCATACTCTATTTTCAAAGGTATGTGTCTACTCAGGAATATATGTGGAAATGGTATTGTTTTTCAGAAGTAAAAAGCACACATTGAGGGGTTCATTTTGAAATACTTTTACTGCAGCAAGAGACTTGATATCTATCATTCATCTCTCTCCTTTTAAATTTAACTGGTAGCAAACAAAGTAAGAAAGTCTTTGCATAGTGTTGAAACAATTTCTTAATTTTTAGCACTGAAGACTGTTGAATCTGCATCATGCTTGCTTCTGCTGTTCAAACACACAATACGTTTTATGAAAGACTCTAATAGCTTTTAGAATTTGTAGAAAAATAAATCTACTAGCAGAATCAACATATAGGCACACTTATCTACTACACAAAATACATATAAAAATTCTGTATATATCCTGCTTCAGATACCTACCTCTTTTATTGAATCCAGCTATGACTCCTAATGCCCTCATGAATTTGCTACTCTGAAGTTCAGAGAATTTTCCACTTTTACCAGCCAGGCCATGAAACAAGGACCTGCCACTCTGTGTGATAAACAGAAACAATAGAGGCAAAAATAATGCTGCTTCTTGTGATGGTTCAAAATGCAAAGCAAATAAGCTACTTCTTCTTCCTAGATTGAAGAATCATCTGTATTCAATGAACAGCAATGGAAAACAACTCAGATAAGACCAGTTAGGTTTACCAGACACTTGCTCAATATCTTTCATCCAGAAGTTATATTTTTGTGCAGTTCTGTAACCAGAACACCAAGGATTAAGAAGCTCTTTTTAATGATAAACTGAAGATTTGCTTCCTGCTTTATTTTACCTTGCTGGAGTACTTGATGATGATGATCTTTTCAAAAATACATATGTTAGTTAAATGTCAGTTCAGACATAGTACAGCAGTATTTTGGTACTAGATCCAAATTAAAAAACAGGGGCAAAAGGAAGAAAAAGCAATATTCCTTACAAAAATAAGGTTAAATTTATTCATGGGAACAGCCAAATTTCCATAGTCTTGACAGATGCTTTTACAAAAATAGTGTATTTGAACTTTTCAAGAACCGGTTTTAAGAATTGTCCATTAAGCTCATGACTTCTTCTTCATCATCAGGAAATTCAGAAATATCCTTAAAATTAAAACAGATATCTGACCTAAGAAACTTTGTTGTACAAAGTTGAGTTTAACATTGACTTTATTGTATCAATGCTGCTTTATTTTATCAATTGTTTCAGGCAACAGAAGAGGCAGAGTCCCTGTTTCAGGCATTGTAAGAACTCCACTTCAAAAAGACTATTACTCTGTGAGAGGACAACCACTAAAGCTAGTAAAGTTTCCACTGGGGATCTCACCACCAGGTTATCAGTATGATCCCTCCCCTCTCCCCTTTAATATCTTATTCATGCTGCTAGTGTGAGCCACCAAGCTTATAGAACAAACCAGAAAACTAAGGCAAAATAATGGACAGACCATTAGAGTAAACAAAATTAAATTTTGCTACTAATTGAAGGATAACAAAGATGGAAATAAATAGCATGGTATACATCCAATTTTAAAATTATTAGATCTAAGAAATTAAAAAATATCAAACCACTATCTGTACATAATTAGGAAGTTAGCTAATTATTTTGTCTGTTGAACAAGTACATCAACATGATACACGACACAATTACATTTTAATAGGATGCTTGTTCATTTTCAACCCAATGAATTATTTTTTTTCTGTCTAAGTGAAAAGATTGCTTAGAAAGTGTAATGTTGACACATTAAGAGCCTTGTGTAAGAGCCTGTTGACTCCTGGGATTGATGATCTGTGTATCACCAGGACTAAATACTTCCTTGCCCAAAATGAGGTGAGGAGCATGGCTGAGACAGTGCTGGGCTGGCTCAAAGTTGAAGACTTTGTTCAGGAATACACTCAATTTTGTCTTTATCTTTGTCTCTCTTACTGACTGTCTTTGCTTACAATAAATTTCCTCTTTTCCCTTTTTTTTTTTTTTTTTTTTTTTTTTTAAGGAGTGGTTAAAAGGAGATTTAGTTATAGTTGCTGAAATGGCTCTGAGCATCAGTATTACCATAGCAGTATTTTTTTGTACTGTGACACCTTGTTTTTTTCCTATGTATAAACTGAATGAGTTTGGGCAGTTGCAATTCCATTAAGTACAGTTAACTTATGTAATAGAAAAATTTATGTGCCTATGTATTAAATTGTTTCTTTCTTAATACTTGTGGAGAAAATTTCATAATTAAAGTGGAGAAAAATCTCCAGTGAGCAGGTGACTGCAGTACAAGACTGAGTATCTTGCTTTTATACTTCATTGCTTTGTACTGTACTGCCAGAAAGCTATTTTTAGATCTGCTCTGCAGTTGCACAGTTGTAGCTTATATCTTGTCTAAAGGAAGCAAGGTTGCCCTACTGAGACTTTGCCCTTCTCTCAAGGGTAAACTAAAATCCATTAAACTTAAATATATGCTGTAAACCCTACACATTAATGGCTGTGATGGAAATATTATGTAGTTATTTAGAACAAGATATCCATTTGGGAAAGTGAAATAGATAGGTGTATTTGAAAGCTATTGCCTCTCTATTCTCCTCCTAAAGTCGCTGTCTTTGTGCCTAAAGATTGAAAGTTTGTTTTGCTGGCACTGTGGCAAAGTAAGCAAATGTGTCTCCATAGAGCAGAACCCTGCTGCCTATAACACCCCAACAAACAGTTTGTGAAAATTAGCTCGGACATTCAACCAGAACCTATATTGCCCCAAAGAAATCCAGGGAAATATTTCTGATTGCAGGGAATGTTTTTCAAGCACAAATGCTCATGCTAATGGGAGATAAATAAATAGTAGATTTGGAGAAAAATTGTAATTTAATCTAGCTAGATATAGTTAGGTGCGAATAAACATATAATTATAGAGATAAGCAAGACTCTACATATGCCCATGATCATGCACACATGCACACACACACACACAGAAATTTTAAAATTGACTATAGACAGAATGAAGATGTTTTGTCCTGACTTTGCTCTTATAAATTTCAAAGATTCACATAAATATTATTTAAACATCAGCCTTTGTATTGATTTTAAAACAGGGAACTGAAGATGGAAGAAAGTGAAGGGAATATGCAGAAAATGTGAATAAGAGATTTCTTTGACACCTTATGTAACATACCAGCCATGCTATAAGACACAAGATTCTCTGAACTATATTATACAATCCTAGCTCTTCTAGTATTAAGGCAATCATTTTCTCTGAGTCTATGTTATGCATCCAAATGTTCATGAGTTAAAGCTCTAGTATTGCATCCAAAAGCAAGACCCAGTGATTTACAAAGAAGTATCTGGCTGTGTTATTCCCTGTTAGTCTTTGTAGGGATCCTGCACAGTCCTCACATTAAATCCACTTTGATGGAATTTATACACACACTAGATGCAGGAAATGATCTTGCCAGTCTTTGAAATAAGCCCTTCTGCCTCCCAATGGACTTCATCAATCTATGAATTTGCTCTTTATATTTTATGAAGAAAAACAGTGAGAGGTGCAGTAACAAACAGCTAGTTATCTTGCAAGATTTGATGAGGTCTGCAGCTAACTGCCTTGTAAAACGTAAAGAAAAACAGCCATAGCAAAATTCTTAGCAATAAGGCTTGAAGCTGTTGTGCTGAAATTGCAGCTGTAATTATTTTGGCCCAAAATTCTGAACGAGACTATGACTTCTCTGAAACAAAAGAAGACAGGAAGCAGCCACATCTAGGTTTCTGGGTTAGGAAGCTGAATATGAGCCTTTTGATTCATGACTTACTATAAAAGAATCCAGATAACATTAGTGAAAAAGATAGTAGTAGTAAAAAAAGTACATAAATGTATGTGCCAACACCTAGCCTTGCTTTTTATAATCATTTATTCTCAATCTACAGTCTCCTTTAACCATATCCGAACACTACCTGCATTTTGTTTGCACATAATTGGGGAAAACAAAAAATAAAAGCAAAAGTTATATAATGAGCACACAGGATGGTATTGCTCAGTGCGAAAAAGACAGCAAACCAAAGCAGGACATGGCACTTGATGGATTTCTTGGCAGTTAGGGCTTACCATGAATGGTATTTTTTTCAGGTTTGCACCACAAGTGACTCTACTGCCCTTTCTCCAGTAGGAAGAAAATCCTTGGAGGTAATTTTTATTCAGCTAATTATAGGAAAAAAATCAAATGTACCCTTGAGAACCTGCCTATCCAAAATTAATGACATTAAACACAGATAATCGTGAACTAAAATGGCATGTTCAGGATACAAAATGATTTTTCTGAGTTTACATGGAACTTCTAAACCCAGAGAGATCTGTGAGAGAATGAAAAAAATATGCTTTAAAGAATTTAAAACAGTTGTGACTTTACCAACATATATATCTGTTCTGGCATAGAGAAGCATGTATTTTATATATAAATGCCCAGGATACATTCTGCTTGAAGTTCAAAGCCCAAGCTGTCACATTTCTGTGACTGTTTGCTGTGTCTGAAAAGCAAGGTTCATGTGCAAACAAACCTTGAGACAGGTACCTGGAAAGAAGACAGGTAAGCAGGGACTAAGAAGAGTTTCAGAGATACAAAACTAAATATGCCGAAGGATTTAAAAATGTTTGGGTCAGCTTCTGTCCTACTTTGCAATACTTACCAAGTTCAAACAAGCTAGTGTTCATAAACCAAAGGCAAACTTTTTCCCTTCCAAAAAAGGGCTCACTCACCCTAAACCCAGGAGCAGCAAAACCAATAACACCTTTTACCTGTACAACCAATAACACTTTGGCTATTTACATTCTTTCTATTTAAACATACACTACAAACAGGATTGTGATTACCGCAATTAGAAACACCATCACATCATCATCCCATCATCTTCTTCCCTAGTGTTCCTTCCCACGCTGAAGTTGGTTCAGTGTTTCCTTTGATGTAAGAATGTATTTTTTTCAGTGAGAGTTCTCTCATTCCCCATGCACATCATGTGTCATTGCTTAACACATGCCCCCAAGTACTCTACAACTTCCCCAGTGCTGTCTCCTGACACCTTTTTCTACTGCTTACATAACTGCATTCCTGGCATTGGACACCTCCTCTACTTGGTATTTCTAATTGTATAAAGGGATGGACTACAGTACCCTTAAATTTTCTATCTTAAGAACTTTCCTTGTTGTGTTACACAGTTATTTATTCCCTTTCAATCTTGGAATTGTAAATGAATAATTGTTCCAATGAGTCAGACTAAGAACTTCCATGGTAGGGCAAATTTTACCCAAACCCTTTCTGACCTACGCTCTGGGCACCTGAAGTTCAACCCCATTCCCCCATACTTTGATTTAAGATAGTTTAAGAGGCATATCCTCCAAAATTAGTTATTTCCCCTTTAGTTTTAACCAATCCATTTCCATCAATAAAGAGACAAATGCAAGTAGATATAAGTGAGAAAATAACAGTTTACTAAAAACCAAAACAGCAGCAAGCAAAAATTAATAGTAAATAGCCACTAATTATAAAATTTCTGAAATCTCAGGGAATGCCTGGAACAAAGAGAAGCTCAAAATGGTGGAGGAAAGAGGAACCCCTCCCCCAGGATGGTGGTCTCCACAGCCCACCGTGTATGGTGAGACACAGAGGTGAGATGTCAGCAGCTCTCCCCGCAGTCCTTATTGCTCTGGTGGCTGCAGCTCCATCAGCAAAGGCAGATGACACGCTCTGGTGGCTGCATCCACTGGTAGTGTTGGCACTGCAGCCTCCAAGCCACTGGTGTTGGTGCTGCTGTCTTGGGTCTTGCCACGGTGGAGGGGAGGAAGAGAAATGGACTCTTGAGCGCCGATGCACCATTGTCCTACCCTAACCCTCCACAGCTTCGTGCTGCCACCAGGTGTTGCAAAATTCACTCTGAAACAGTTTCTGAGTGAGAAATGCATCTCCTTGGGTTGCTACTGCTGCCTGGAAACCTGTCTGGCGCAACCCCCTGAGATGGAAAAGCAGAGGGGAGCTGCTACCTGCACTGCCTCTGCGCACTCTCCGCGCAACAAACAAAAGCAAAGAGCCAGAGCCAAGAGACCTCTGCTTGACCCGACTTTTTAAAAAGCCCAGGCACTCCCCCTCAGCCTCGAAGCTGGAGCTTAAAGAAGCAATAAAAATTTTGGGAAGAAATAGATGTGGAATGCAGCAACATTTGGGGTTACCCAGGACACTCCATGACCCTAGTGACTGTATCTGCACTCTGTGTAGCCTTATCTCTGTAATTTTGGACATATGTTACAGGAAGATTGTCTCTAGCTCCAGCTTCTGCTCTTCCTCATTGGATTTCTTGGATTGACCCAACGTGTGACTTGTTGCTTCATTCTGGATTAATGGTCCCCGGGTTGCCAACAGATCCTGTAACCATCTCCAGTTTGGTTCAGCTCACTTTGGCAGGAGCCCTCTCAGTGAGCCCCCAGGCTGTACTGAGGTCACTTGCTTGACCCCCTCACAGAGCCTCCCTATTTGTGCTGCTTTCCAATGGGATAGCTTTTGCTCTCCCCAGGCAACCATTTATTACTGTGGTACCACTAGAGCTGTTGACATGGAGCAGACACAAAAGAAGATCATCTCCTTTTCCGCATGACCTGACCATATTTTACCCTTGTGGCCATGCTCACAGACATGACCATGTGTCATCACTGTATTGAAAGTTAAGGGGAAAAAAAAAAAAAGAACGGAGAATTAAAACACCAGACTGCAACAAAGCAGGACTCTGAAATGGCACACTCATGAACTTTAAGAAGCACCAGCATTTGCAGAAGAAGGAATAGGAATCAGAACTTCTGTAATGGATTAATAGTCATCAGGAAGTGGTTTGGTGCAGTGATTTTTTTTGGCAAAACATATGTTATCAATTTTCTCTGGCATACAATGCCAATATATTTGATGCAAATTTTGCAAAATTGGTCTTTCAGTGTAGAACACCCTTTTATTTTTCAAAGTCTTTGCTATATACTTGAAAGAAATAAAAGGAGAAACAAAATTTCTATAGTGAATAACAATAAAAATATTCATTTTCTAGACCAAATAGAATTCTATATATAGATTTTAAAGAAGCACTCAACATTTTATAGAAATATTTGCCAATTGTCATAGGGAGGAAAATCCCTGCAGTACCTAAGGGTTGGAAAGTACTCTTTGTTGTTGCTGATTGAAATAGCAACATGGGTTTTTTGACAACAGTTGCAACCAGTTGTTCTTTGTCTTGGGTTTTTTTTTGTGGTTTCTTTTTTTGTTTGTTTGTTTTGTTTTGTTTTTGGGGTTTTTTTATTTGTTTTTTTTTTTTCTTTTAAACAAAGCTTTGCACTAAAAGGCTTCTTTTGTGTGTGGTTCCAAATAGAAAATAAGTAATGAAATTATCTCCGTCTTCATGTAATTTGAGAAGAATCATGCTGTGTTACTTTGTTGCTGGATGCAAGTTGGAGTGATAACAAACAAAGGATCTGTCACCTCCTTTTCTTTCTTTGCCACAAGCATTACCATAAAAAAATGGATCACATGGGTTAAAGAGTTTGTTCTTATAATGGATTTTACCATTAAAATATACTCTATAATTAGACACTCTGAGTTTTTTCAGAGAAATTTTCATTGTTTCCTTCAAACATCTCAGGGTATATATGCTATATAGGCTGATTGTGAAACACAGTGCAAACAAAATCCCATTTGTTTTTAAAACTTCACATTTCTTTCATATGCTATTGAGCATTTTCATTATATAGTTTTCATACACAACTAGGGAAAGGAGACTAAATTTTTATAAAGTTCAGCTTTGAAACTGTGGGACTGGAGAGTTTCTAGTCCTGCAGATGACAAGGTGCTTCTTATGTGTGAGCTAGACTATTTATAAAGTAACAGATTTTTGTAAAAATAGGTATTTTGTGCCTGGTACTAAAATCACCAGAAATAGACAAATGAGAAAAGAATTAGTAACACCAGAATCACACAAAGAAATGTATATGTGTCATGTTCAGAGCAGTAACTGCAGCTGTTGTGGTTTTTTTAGATTTTTCTAAGGGCTAAAGCACTAGAAGGTATCTCCTTATATAAAGGACATCACATCTTGTGTTAACTCAAAGAAATCGAAATTGCACATGACAGTCATTTTTCTCTTCTTCAGCTGACCATGGAAACACAAAGTGACTTGCAATCACAAAAAAACATGCAGTGCACTCGACATCACCGGTTTGCTGGTGAACAAAGTTTTACACATACTTCATCTTGATGATGGCTAAGGGTTTATGTAGGACAGAATTGCCAACAGCCCTTTCCTTTCCTTTTGGGCCCTTTTCAATGTCTTTAGCTTTCAATTTATTTCCTATTTCAGACTGTAGTGTGCAATTTTCTGTCTTTAAGGGGAAAAACCTTTGATGGAACAGATGCACATAGTAGGAATATCTTGGGTCTACTATTCACACCTAAATCTGTTACAAAATGATGAAGGGAATCTATTTTACAGACTTTATAAATGGCATGTCAGAATGACAATTTTAGAATTTTTTCCTTCCTACCTAGTAAAGTACAGTTGCTAAGATACACCGAAATTCATTGGAGTTAGAAATTACTATGGTGTTTTGTTTTTTCCCCTGTAAATGCTTTCAATTTTTTTTTTAAAGTAACATGCTTTGATCAGGATACATTTTCTCTGAATGCATACATAATATACTTTCAATGACATAAATAGGTACAAAGTAAAACCATAAAAGTTGTGTTATCTTGTCATTTTCCTTGAACAATAGTCTGCAGATTGTTCAGCTCCAAAGCTCTCATTAGTGCTCGAAACACTGAGTTGTGTGTGTGAGTAAATATTGATAATGAAGAGTAAAAATCTTACATGAAATAAAATGTCTTTAACTATTGTGGACACGGAAGCAAAATCAATGACAATTTGGCTCTGTTTACTTACCTCAGAGTAAAAATTCAAGTAAATATAAGAAAAAATGTCACTCAAACTTTCCACCGAAACTTGCACTAGTAGTTTCCCAGAACATCTTTTTTCTCTTTATTCATGTATCTCTACCTGTGTCAACAAAAAAACCCAACAGTTTGAGCATTAGAGAAAAACTACATTTTTACACTTGTCTCAATTATTGTCCTTGCCTATGGCAGGGTGCTGGAGCTAGATGATCTCTGAGGTCCCTTCCAGTCCAAAGCATTCTATGAATGTGTGATTCTGTATATGTATGGTTTATACTTTCATCCATGCTTTTGAATTATTTTAATTATTTTGTATATTAAAATTGAAAATAAAAGCAGTAGTAGGCTGATAGCATCTAGTGACATTTACACTAGCTCTGAAAGATTGTGGTTTTTCTGCAACATCTAAATCCCACAACTCATTGTTGTGATACTTAATTGCAGTCAACATTCTGTTACATTAATTGCATGCATTATTTGAGTAATGTTGTTATGTATTAAGATGCTTTTTCTAATTTATTCCTTTGCCACTACTGCTGCAATTTTATTCTCATTACCACAGTATGGTTTTTTTATTGCTCATAATTACATAAAAAGTATATTACTTATTTTTGAGATAAAACAATTTCTCCTTTAAAGGTTGAATTATACTCTGGGATAATAAATTGAAGGGAAAAAAATCAAGCACATTTCAAATTCTCAAATTCAGAATTTACTTGAACATGCATCAGTATATATTGTGAGAAAAAAATAAAAGAAACATGAAGTTATTTGCACATAATACAATATTTCTGTTTTCACCATTCCAAAAGGAGCAGATGATTTCTCACTACCATTCTTAGGCACTTAAATAAAGGTCTAAAACTAGAAATGTAGGATCACTGTGTACTTATAAGAGAGATTCAGGTGTCTACAGAATTTTTTTGAGGGCACCACTGTTGCAAAACTAGCTGTTGACTCTTTCCAGCATGCTAAATAACTTATTGGAGATAGATAACTCACTCTGTGAAGTGCTGGAAGATATTTGGCTGCTAAAGTAGGCACTTGTTTTAGGTAGCATAGATGTACCTCTTTCCTCCACCTGGTATTAAAGACCTCTGCTTCTGCATACTAGACAAGGTGTTGCATTTAAAAGGATTGGAGTGAGGAAAAGGGGATTGTTGATTTTAGCTCAAGAGGTTACCATTTCTAGTGTAAATAGTTTCTCCTCCAGACCTGAATAATTCACTTCTTCAGACAGTCATTAACAAACCTGCAGGCCAGGAGGAGTGCACACGGGGGTATGTTTGTCCTGATGGACTGTAGTCCACCACAGTGGAGCAAGCAGGTGAAAAGCAGGTGAAAAGGCAGGAGTGGCAGAGAGCGACTGAGCTAAATTGTGAAGCTAATTTATTTTATGGGATGGATTTTTCCCAGTGGGACCATGGCAAGTTTAAGTAATGACCCCATCTGAACACCACAAAATTTAACATGTGCAATGCTCTGCATGTGGGTCAAGGAAAAACTAGTATCAGTGCAGACTGGGGGATGAATGAATTGAGAGCAGCCCTACAGAAGGCAACTTGAAAATACTGGTGCGTGTAAAACTGGTCATGTGCTGGCAATCTGCACTTGCAACCCAGGAACTCAATGGTCACCTGGGCTGCAAAGAAAGAAGATTGCCCAGAGAGTTCAGCGAGGTGGTTCTCCCTTTCTCAACCTCTATTCTGCTCTGATGAGAGCCCCCTTGGAGTACTGCATCCAGCTCAAGGATCCTCAGAAGAGGAAAGACACAGACTTATTAGAAGCAGGTCTAGAGATAAGCCACAAAAATAATTAGAGAGTTGGAACACCTCTTCTGTGAAGAAAATCTGAGAAAGTTGGGGTTGTTCAGCCTAGAGATGAGAGTTTTTGGGAGATCATATTGCAGGGTCTTTTTTATAAGGGGCCCTAAAAGGGTATTGCAAGAAAGAAAGCAAGAGATTTTTCGCCAGACCCTATAGTGACAAGAAGAAGAAAAATTATCTTAAACTACAAGAGAGTAAATTAAGATTACATATAGAATTTTTTATGATGATGGTGGCGAGACACTGGCACAGGTTGCCCAGAGAACTTGTGGATGCCCCATACCTAGAAGTGTTCAAGGTCAGATTGAATGGGACTTTGAGCAACCTAGTCTAGTGAAGGATGCCCTATGGCAGGGGAACTGGACTAGATGAGTTTTGAAGATCCCTTCCAGCTCAAAACATACAATAATTCTATGAGTCTTTTAATTCAACTTTATAGGCAATTTATTAATTTTCCCCAAGTTGAGTCTGGTTTGCTCATGATGGTCTTTGATATATGATTTCCTTGTCCTTATCTCGGCCTGCAAGCTTTTATTTGTCTTATTTTTCCCCCGTCCTCTTGTAAAGGGGGAGTGAAAGAGCACCTGTGTGGCTATCTAGCAGTCAGCCAAGATGAATGCACTGCACCATATCTCTTGGAAACTGTGCAAAGTAACCTTAATTGACATGTCTGGAATTATACATGTCAAGTAAAATTTTGTCTGCAAAATATTAATAAGTGTTTTTCTCTTTTGTTAATAAACTTATGTTGGTTGTCATATCTCCATTTTAACTAATCAGTTGTGACTTAGCTTTTTTGTTAGAAAAGGTTGCACCTTTATTGCCTATAGGGAGATTTATCACCAATATTGCAACTAACTAATATTGTTATTAGTTAAAAAACTGGCATAAAGCAAAGCCTTAAGGAAATCCTTAAGTGATTGTACATTGCTGTATGTAATGTCACTGAATGAACCTCCATCAAAAAACTTAGTTAAGATTGGCAAGCATTTTAATTTAGGAACACTCACGCACTTCAGTTTCTATCAGTAGTCTTTCTTAAAACAAACAAAACAAAACAAAGCAAAACAAAACAAAACAACATTTATGCTTTTGTAAACATACAGAAAAGAAGCCAAATTCCAAAGAAATTTCAAAGTTAGGGAATAATATTATTTCATTAAATTATCTAGTGTCCTCTAAAATTCATATGAATCTTCAATTTCATGGTTTTCCTTACGCTTTTGCTAATATGCTTTCTTCTCCTGAGGATAATGTTACTATGGAAGCTGTTTTGTATGTATTTGTATACACTCAGCTTTTTTCTTTGGGCACTTTTATAATTCTACAAATATTTCAGTCAGATGCATAATTTTATTCTTAAAATTTTATACACATGAAAAGAAGTAAAAAGGCTTATATCACTGTTCAAGTTAAAACTCAGCCTCCAGGGATGTCTTCAATGTGTATTAATCTACTCATGATTACTCCACATTCCTGTAGCCAATGTTTATACTGGCTATACTTATTCTTGCACTTTTTCTCCGTAAAAGAAGAACAAAATCAAAACATCTTAAAACCTACATATTGGAGAGATTCACCTAATCTGAGTCTACATGTACCTCCTGCCATTTATACTGGGTTCTTTATGAGCAGAAACAGAGTGAGTGTAACTGAATGCAGGAAGACAGAATAATTTCACTGAGCTAAGCATATGATAGCAGGTGCCTGGAAAGATTGCTATGACAGTGTGCTGAGGAAGACATGAAAACTGCATTCTCTTATGTAAATTAGGAGGCAGAGAAAATTAATATTATTTCTCTTATTCAATCTTTTTTCCCGTAGCTGTTTTGCGGGGTGTATTTCCAGGGAACTGAAGGCTCATAAAAAAATGCATTGGCAAGGAGAAGACCAAAATGGATCTTCTCTCAATAGTAGAACTGTCACATATATTGATTTACAGTTAGCAACAGGCATATATTAAAAGGCTAGGCTTGGATCTTCTCTTTTGCATTTAAGAACTGATTCAAATCTGCCTAAGCAAATGGGAGTAAAAAAATCAGTGTTTTGTGGTTCAGGTCTTTAAAAAATCATTTAATGTAAGAATCTCAATATAGTTTACTCTCAGCTTCTATTGCATACACTGGAGATAAGCATTGGACCTTCAAAAATTAGGCTGAACACAATACATATATTTAGTTTTGGATGCCCATATTTTCAACTGGTTCTTTTATCCAAAACCTTGAAGTATGATTTTCAGAAGCATGATTTTAGATCATACTATTCAAATAAATTTTTAATTCTTCCCTAGAGTATCTTCACTTTGAAAGCCACTATTTCCTTGAATTCTAAGCATATAAATGAAGTATTGGCCTACAGAAACTATTTTTAGTCTTGCATGACTAATTACATGGTCAGTTAAGAGCAAAAGTACAGGCAACACCTCTCAAACATTAAGATAGCATAAGAATAGGTATGCAAGAAGGTATGTGAATAACTTCAGTATACCTACTGGTTGCAAAAACGTCAAGATAAACCCATTTAAACATGCAATTCATCCCTTCAACCACAGTTTTAAAGTTATTTCTTAGATCATCATACCCAGTGTTATTTGAAAAGGCAGACCCTCTCTTTAATCACACATAATAGTGAAACTTTGCAGCTTGAGAGTGGAGGTTAAGCATGCCATCTCCTCTTAGAAGCCACAGCTCTGTCTCTTTCCTTCCCTGGACAAAGAAAGAAGCTGCCCAGCACAGTGCAACTTTATCAAGAAAGTTGTGCTCTGTGTTGTAGATCTAAGAAGAGTCTCGTTGCAGCCAGTGCTGTGAGGAGAGAGTTGTTCTGCTAGGGAGGGAGGTCAGAATTTCACAAGGGCTCTGAGAAAGCATCCCCACATGACTTCCTGCCTGGGACAGTACTACACTGATATTAAGTTTTTGTTTCCAGAATAAGTCTGTTGCTTAAAAATTTCTTTGACAGGTTGAGTTACTTTTAAGTTACAAGACATTCCACTTCTTTGTAACCCACATTGTCTTCTGTCTACAATTCTCAGTTTATTATGATATTCAGTAGTTGTTAAAAACACTGTGACTGGATATATTAAAATTTTAGTGAAATTGAGTCTCTAAGGGAATCAGATGTTTCATCTGAGACATGGACAAGTCATAAAAAAAAATAAAGGAAGTTATTCCTTCTTTCCCTGTGACTGTATTTCTCATCACACACACATCACTAACACAATTCTTATCCTACAGATAATTTGATGGCATTACTCTTCTTTTGTTAATGGAAGAAATATGAGTTTAAAAATATATATAATAAACAAGTTTAGTTTTATTTGATATGCCAAAAACTAAGGTTGCATTGCTAGCAAATTTTTATCATATCTGAATACGCACATTTGGCTTGCAGCTCCTCAGAAAGATAATTCACTGAAGAAAAGTGAATTTCAATGGCCTCAGCAGATGTTTAAAGTTCTGCATGTATGGGAACTGAATAAATATTTGCATGAATATGGAGTGTTATTACCAAGGAGTTCTCAGTCAAACTTTGGTCTCCTTACTAATATTGGTAAAGATAACAGGACTTTTAAATATTCAATGGCAGAATAAAAGAACTTTAGGAAATCTAAGAGTTACATATAACAAATATGAAATCTTTCAAATAAAGCAACTTTCAGAACTCCTAGGTAACCTATAGAGCAAGTCACTTGAAGCAACAGGGATGGCAATGCTTGTTATCAGGCAGACCATCATTAGTCTGATTGTGCATCATCTTACACTCCACCCCACAGTGTTGTTTTATGCTATCTGTTCTGAAATGACAGAGTTGTTCAGAAATAAAGACAGAGATACTGCATTGTCTTTCATCAAATTCTCCTCTTCCTCTGTCAGATCTGATGTTGTGGTTTAACCCCAGTCAACATCTATGTACCACACAAGCTGATCACACAATCCTTATTCCTCCCCCCATGTTGAAGGGGAGGAGAATAGAAAAGATAATTCTCCTGTGTTAAAATAAGAACAATTTGATAATTGAAACAAACAAAAACAACAACAAAACAACAACAACAACAAAAAAACCCAACCCCAAAAAACAACTGTAATTTACATTTTGAACATACATTGTACAGTGTGAAGTATCCCTTTGGTCAGTTCTGGTCAGATGTCCTGGCCATTCTCCTTGCAGCTCCTTGTGCAGTTCCTTACTGGCAGAACACAGAAAACTGAAAAGTCCTTGGCTCAGGGTAAGCTCTACCAAGCAACAATTAAAATATCCGTGTGTTATCAACATTATTCTAATACTGAATGCAAAAACCAGCAGTGTACCAGCTGCTAAGAACAGAACTCTGTACCACTGGAAACAGAAAACCTGTAGATAGTAAGGCATACAAATAAAGAGTAAGGCTCTTATGTTTCATTATGTCCAACTCTATCTCATGCATTTCATTTGTTCTGCCAATGTCCACAGACTTGCAATTAAATTTAAACACTTTGAAAAGGACAGTAAAAAAACCCCAGCATTTTAATCTAAAGACTATAGCACAGGGCAACACAACGTTGGAGAAGTAGATAAAGAATGTAGCTTCAACAAAAGTTATGCAAGACAAGTGGGATGCCAGCTCATCTCTCTGAGCCTGACCAAGTAGAAATTACGCAAAACAATTATATTGTGCTTACTCAAAAGTGGGGGTTGAAGAACAGCTACCTGAAAAGAACTCTGGACCTTGAGGACCAAAGAAGATCCCCAAAAAAACATACTGAGACTGCTCATAAGGGCTGGGACTATGTAGAATAAAGTAATAAACATACTTCAAGGTTGTGGGGAGAGAGGTAATGAATATGCAATTATTGTATATGATGAAAACTCTTTTCATCTGACACTTGGCACACTCAATTAGAGGAAGGATCCTCTGAAGGACCAGGTCACTTCAATAAAGAATATTTGCTTTTTAATACTCTAAACAGTGTTAGAATATTTCTATCTGGCCAATTTTGGTATTAACTCCAAGTCTGAAAGTTACAATTCTGGATGCAGCTTGAATTCAGAACTCTTGAAATCTTCTCACATTTCATGAGTTCCATGTTCAGTGATGTCTCAGAGTAATCAGCTATAGGACTTCACTGACAGATACTGCCCTAATCCTAATATTTCATGGGTTTTGATATTAAATGCTGTTTACCAGGTGTTGTAAATTTTGATTGTGTCCATAAGGAAGCATGAAGACAGAGCTATTTCTTTAAAGAAATTGGTTATTCAGAGCAAGTGGAGTTTTGCCAAGTGGGGTTTTTCTCTCCTGGCATG
The DNA here is from genome assembly GCF_963662255.1 of Cinclus cinclus. Taxonomy (NCBI): domain Eukaryota; kingdom Metazoa; phylum Chordata; class Aves; order Passeriformes; family Cinclidae; genus Cinclus; species Cinclus cinclus. The sequence continues at coordinate 57,730,342 of NC_085046.1, forward strand.
CAGCAAATGAAATATTCCAGTTTTAAACAATTACTGTTTCTGCCAGCTCTTATTTTGCATAATAAACTGTAGTGACCAAGAAGATTTTTCTACACAAATTACCAGAGCTGAGCAACAAAATTCTGTGATTGTTTTGAAAAGCAGGAGTTTCTGAATTTTCTTTGAGAACAGCACATTTTTTTTTATTTGAATGCTTACTCATGTAGTCATAGAAGATGAGCTTAAAATCCTTCACAAAGACAAGATCTGACCATTCCAGCCCCAGGAGAAGTGGCAAAAGCAGTGCTATAGCATGTGTCATCATTTCCTTAAGGTAGCTGCTAAAGCCAGTATCCATAGGTCCTGATAAGGGATGTCTGATGTTTTCTCACTAGTTGTTTTCTTTTTCCATTTCCCTAGACATTTTTGATATTGAGAAGTTTTACTTGCAGGTTGTCGTTGTCTAGGAGATAAGCCTTTTCAACAGAAACTGTGAAAAAGAGAAAGAGAGAAAATGAGTAAGAAATTGAAATGACAGCTTTGGTGATGACTTTTTGTTCATCTAGTCAACTGTACTATAGTGCTGCTGAATGAGCAGTTTCCACTGTACCTCAGAAAAAATATGAAAGAGTGATGAGTATGTATTTCTTTCTTGTTTGAACTGCTGCATGTAATGTTTTTAGTGTTTCAACTTGCTGAAATTAAATTGTTACTAAATATTATTTATAAAAGGATTGTCATTCTCTATGAAGTTTTAAGTAATATTATATATAAAAATATGTCAGCATTTAACCTTCCATGACACCAAAAGTAACCTAAGATAAAAGTGCCAGTATGAAATACTCCTATCATGTCTTGCTGAATTCGATTTTTCTACTTCTTGGATCTGTTCAATTGGATCAATACAGTATAAAACCAGTTGTGTTCATGCATTTTAAACTGTTTTCCAAATATGCCTCCTTGTGTCTCATACTTACATTTGGAAGAATGTATAGAGTCATAGAACGAGAGAATTTTTGGGTGGAAAGGGTCCTTAAAAATAATTTAGTTTCAACCCCCTTGTGATGGGGAAGGACACCTTTCACTAAACCAAATTGTTCGGAGCCCCACCCAACCTAAACTTCAACACTTTCAGGGATTTGGCATCCACAGCTTCTCTAACCAACATTTTCTAGTACATCATCACACTCACAGTAAATATATTTTTCTAATATTTAATCTAAACCTCTTCTCCATCAGTTTGAAGCCATTTCCCCTTGTTCTGTCACTATACGCTCTTGTAAAAAGTCTCTCTATATCTTTGTTGTACTTTCTTTTTAGGTACTGAAGAGCTGCAATTAAGTCACCCATAAGGCTTCTCTTTTCCTAGCCAATCAAACACAATTCCGTCAGCCCTTCCTGACAAGTGAGGTGCTCCATCCCTCTAATCAACTGGGTGATCCTCTTCTGGATGTTTTCCAGCAGGTTGATGTCCTTCCTGTGCTGGGTACCGCAGAGCTGGATGAAACACTGGAGCTGCGGTCTCACTGGAGCAGAGTAGAGGGGCAGAATCACTTCACTCGTCCACTAACACACCATGTCTTTCTTAGCAGATCTGTTCTCAATCTGTTCATTCCTCAGCCTGTACTGATACCGGGAGCTACCCTGACCCATAGGCAGCAGCTTGCCCTTGGCCTTGTTGAACCTCATGAAATTCATGTGTGCCCACTTCTTGAGCTTGTCCGGGCCCTTCAGGATCCTGTCCTTCAAGTGTGTCAACTGCATAACTCAGCTTGGTGCAGTTGCTGAGGATGCACTTTATCCCTTTTCCTATGTCATTAATGAATATGTTAAATAACACTGGCTCAATATGGATGCTAGAGGGGCACCTCTTTTCAGTGATGGCCATTGGGACTCTGAGCCATTGACCATTACCCTCTGGATGTGACCATACAACCACTTTCTTATCCATCTAACAGTCCACTCATCAAATAATTTTCTCTCCAATTTAGCCAGAAGGATGTCATGGCAATGTGAAAGGCTTTACTGAAGTCCAGATTAATGACACCTGTAACCTTACCCTGTCCACTTATGAGTCACTTCATCATAGAAAGCCACTAGGTTGGAAAGGCAGAACTTGCCTTTGGTAAAGCTCTGCTAGCTGTCCCAAATCAGCTCCCTGTTCTTCATAGACCTTCACATGCTTCAAGGAAGATCTATTCCAGGATCTTCTCAAGGAGAGAGGTGTGGTTGGCAGGTCAGTAGTTCCCAGGGTCATCCTTTTTTTCCTTTTTAAAGATGGGTACAATATTTCCTCTTTTCCAGTGTTGTGGGACTTCACCTAACTGCCATGAATTTTCAAATATCATGGATATTAGCTTTGCGAGTGCATCAGCCTCACTCAGGAGTCTGGGATACATCTCATCAGGTTCCATAACCATTCAGACTCCTCAGGTGGTCATGAAGCTGATCTTTACATACAGTGTGAGCGACTTTGTTCCCTCACTCCCCATCCTGCTGTCCATCCACTCAAATGTGTGAGAAGAGATGATGACATTGAAGACTGAGGTGAAAAAGCTGTTGAGTACTCCATCCTCATCCATTTCTCCTCATCCATTGTTATCAGTTTTCCAGCATAGTTTATCAAGAGGGCATACACTTTCTTTCACCTTCCTTTTCTGGTTAACACAGTTGTAGAAGCCCTTCCTGTTATTCTTTGGGTCCCTTTCCAGGTTCAGTTCCAGCTTTACCTTAGACTTTCTCACCCCATCTCTACACAGCCAAAATTCATCTCCAGGTCCCCTGTCCTAGCTTCAAATGTCTATGCATTTACTTCTTTCCCTTTAGTTTGACCAGCAGAACTCTTATTCAGCCATGCTGAGCTCTTGCCTTCTTGCTGAATTTCTTTCTCCTGGGGATTACCAGCTCTTGCGTTTTGTGGAAGACTTCCCTTTAGGATCTGCTAGCTCTGTTCCAGTCCCTTGTCCCTGAGGACATCCTCCAAGGGAATCCCACTCACTGTCTCCCTGAAGAGCTGGAAGTCTTCCAGCTAGAATTCCTAAACTTCCTAGAATTCAGGGGCTTAACTTTATTCCTTATCTGACCACTATGAACTTCACCAATGCATGATGACTGCAGTCTAGGCTGCCTCCAATCTTGATATCTCCAACTAGCTCACTTTCACTGGTGAACAACAGATGCAGAAGATATTCAATATGAGGGACCTAAGTTCAAGTTATAATGAATACAAATCTTTCACTAATTAAGAAACTGGTTTCAATTTACATCTCAGTATTCAGGGATTTCTAAAAATCTTGGAGCTTGCATTTGCTTGAAGGCAGTGTATAAAACAGTTTAAACCAGGAGTATTTTCTACTTTCCATACACAAAATTTCTTAAAGTAAATAATAAGCTTTGCATATAGTTCCATATATAGCAATTATATTGTACCTATGCATGCATTAACTCCTTGAAATACTGAAAAATCTATAATAAAAAGTAATTCTAGGCACTTGTAGTAGTTATGAGCAATCTTAGACTATGTGATCATGGATTTCGATTACATTGATTAAAACATTTCCTACATGAGATGAAAACAGGAAGCAAATTGTAATGAAGAACACACAAAAGAGGGAATGGAAAAAATCCCAAATCAATCCAATTTCCTTTCACTTTTAGTAAGGTTATTTAGCTTAGGCAGATACTTCAAAAAACTGTGCTCACTTGCAGGCATTATGAAACCATTCACATAGAAAGTGGGATGGCACAGTAAAATCGGTAATAAGCACTGAGACCCCCATCCATAAGCTACTCTGAGATAAAAGAGCACACACAAAGCTGCTGCCCATACTTTGATAGATGCAATTAATCCGAGTTTAAAATTTAGCTCTGTGGGGATACAGAGGAGCCATTGCTTTTCTGCCCTTGTGCTTCTCTTAGTGCATGCTTTGCTTCAGAGGTTCTAAGGAAGAAATCTGTAGTCCTCCTCATAAAAATACACACATACCATTTGCATGTATGTTTGGCCCAAGGTGCTGGATATCGTTTTGACTCTCTCAAGGAAATTGTATTTTTGTACATGATTTCATAAAGAAATTATCATCTTATGTGAAATGTAAGATCTGATCTATTCTGCCTTCAAGAAAGATATTAAAATACACAAGAACTTTGCATCCACAATGCAGCAGAGTTGGCACAAGCCAAAAAAAGAAAACCAAAAGCAAAAAAGCCCTAATCTTTCTACAAAAAAAGGGGATATATTGTCTGCTTTGAAATTCTACTAAAGTTAATTTTTCTTTTTTGTTCTTATTTTCTTTCTATCCTTTGGGAAGATCACTTGAGGTTTGGAGGAAAAGTGAATTTTGATATGTGAAAAATAGCAATCTGCCAAAGATTTACAATGCTCTTAGAAAAATACAATGATCTTATTCAATGGACAGGGAAATGGAGGCCCAGCAAGCTGGTGGCTCACCCAGCAGAGCAGTATCAGGAATAAAAGTGGGCATACTCAAACCACAGCTCCAAATACTATCAGCTAGGACACTTTCTTTTTCATTTGTAGTGACACACAGTCATGCATTTTCCATTTCATTTTTCCCTTTAGATAAATTCCTGCAGTGTTTCTACTGTTACCCCTTGAAGTATTTTCACAGCGCTGTGTTTTTTACCCTGGTCTTAATACACCAGTGTCATTCTCTGTTACACTGTAGAGCTGCAACCAAGCTAAACTTGTTGTGGGATGGCTGATTATGAACACGTTGGAAGCTGTTCATTTAATTTGTAGCTTTAAAGTTCTTTGAATGCAAACTTTTATAGTAAATGAATATTGTAATTGATCCACTGTGAACAAAATGCTTGAATTAAATTCATTCTTTCTGCAGAGCCTTGCTTTGAGATTACAGGCCCTGGAATGAATAGATAAATAAAAAAGGATTTAAGAACATGGTAATGAGCTGATCAATATTATGTGCATGCAAAATTAGTACCAGGTAGCAAATTCTATACAACTGAAACCTGGGATGCTGTTTCAGCTTCAAGGTAACACAGAATCTTCTTGGATTCTCTATTATCTCTTCTCTACACGAAACAGAGACATGGGAGGGTTTGGTGGGTGCAAAGGTCTGGTGACCACTTGTCTGTACAACACCAGACCCTCCAGAAAAATTAAGCAAGTTGTAATCAAACTAATCAAAATGCTAATCAACTATTATTTAAATATTCTCACTGTATCAGACCAACAGAATTGTGAGTTTGCCCATCAACTTTTACATTTTAGAGGAATTTGTCCTCAAAATTAGGGTCTGCTCAACCTATAAATTCACAGGCATTACCATGCTGATAAAGGGATTTCCTATTTCCCCATCCCTAAGAACCCAGAAATATAGACTGAAATTAAATAACATTATTAGCTAGTGACCTTTGCAGCTCCTCCTATAAATTGCATCCATCTCTGCAGCAATGAATGTGAAATAACATTCAGGCCTTACTTTGGTTAGCCCTTATCTTCCCCTTCTAAAATTATTCTTTTGGTCTGTCTTCACAGGTCATTAAAATTGAGCTTTGTGAACTAAGCCTTATTTTTTCCAAAGCAATTGCAAAGGTTTTTCTTAAGGTATCATTGGAAGGAAAGAAACAAAAACAAACAACAAAAAAAGCACAAATAAAAAGCCCCAAAACACCACAGTCCTAAAAAAAAAAAAACAAACAAACAAAAAAAAGAAAATCACTAGAGTGCTTATGAGATAAGACCTGAGTTTGAAATGAAAAGATCTTAGGAGACCTCCCATTTTAGCTCTGTGAGACTTCCCATGGTGGAGCTTTGGATTAAAGCTTTTAATGAAGCTCAGCTGTAGAACGCAGAAAATACAGGTCTATTATTGCTGTTTTGCTGAATTACCATTAATTTCTTCTGATAGAAGTAGTTAATGGACTAACAGTACCTATAAGAGGGTGATGTAATTTAAGCACTAATTTGCACAGCATGGAAGTTCCACCCACACCACGTTTTCTGGTCCCAGCCCTCTAATAGGTGTGAACTCCCTGGCTTTTTTCAACAAACCCATCCCGCACTGGGAAGTATCAAAGTCCTTTAAGTAGGTAATGGCTTCTACATGGACCGTAATGGTTTCCATTCCCATTATTGCTTCTTTAAGACAGAAAAAAAAAAAAAGTAAATAAAGAAGTTACTTTTTATTTTATTAAAGTACTTGTGCATTTACAGTATTGTAGTTATCTTATGTTCCTCCAACGAGGCATAGGTTCTGGAGGGAACAAATATAATTTGAAACAAATCTACCTTAATAAATGTCTTTAGTCTTATCTTGAAAGATCACAAATAACTTTATAAACTGCAAACATATAAGACCTCCTTACCTCTCACTTCTGGAACATAACTTTCAAAAACCTGAACATTGTAACAAGCAGCAGGATTTCTTTCATTTGTTTGAAACTGAAGAGCGAGGCTCGATAGGTAACATGCATTTACTCAGTGGCCTGGAAAACAGGCAAGCTCTTCTATGACTGTACAGATTCTGCCTGGTATTGAGTTAGCTGCCTTCATAGCAACTCCTGTGGTGCTGTGGGTTGGATTTGTGCTTAAATCAGTATTATATTATCTTAAATCAGATAATACCCCGGTATTTCGACTACTGTTAAACATTGTTTGCACAGCATCAATGGTTTCTCCTTTCCCATTGTGCACCCCCACCCCTCCACAGAGAGTAAGCTGGGTGTCAGAAAGAAGTTGATAGTTGATAGTTGTCTGAGACAGCTGTCCCAATTTTTTCAAAGGGAAATTCCATAGCATATGAAATCATATTTAGCATTAAAACTGGGCTAGAGAAAGAAAGATGTGGAACTCCTTAGTTTCCAAGGTGGCCATTACGTGGAGACTGTCTGGGCATCAGTATGCTCGTGGGAGATGGCAAATGATTAGATTGCATTGTGTAGATTTTTTTTCTCTCCTTCACCTATTAAACTGTCTGTATCTTGATCCATGAGTTTATTAGTTTCAGTCTTTCTGTTCTCTTCCCCGTCCTACTTGGCTGGGCTAGGGGAGGGAGCAATGAGCAAAGTATGTGCTTAGCTGCTGGCTGGGGCCAGTCATCACAAAAAGAAAGGAGGCAGAAAAAAGTAAAAGAAAACTTACTTCTTTTGTAGAAATAGTCATTTTCAGCTAAAAGGGGACAAGCTCAGAGTGGCATAGATTAAATCCTGTATAGCAGAATGCACAAATACATCAAATGAAAACCACAACAAAATGAAATGTTTGCCCAGAATTTTAGTTCAATGAGGAAAAAAACCCCAAAACCCAACTAAAACAAACCAAACCCCAAAACTGAAACATCAAAATGCCAGGCTACAATGTACTTAAGAAAAATTTATTTTGGTCTTTTCCAAAACATCTCTTGTATTTTGTAATTCCTGTCTTACAATGTGAAAAGATTTAAATTTAAAGTCCAAATGCAAACAAAGCTTTTGATAGGTCTGTCTTTTTACTGCTATTTTTGATATGATTTTGATGATTATTTTAGAACATCTTGCTGTTCACTGAACATTGGAAGGAACTCAGTACAGAACTAGCTTTGAAATTACCAGTACTTAAAATGAATAGCAAGGAAGTTTTATATGGGCTTACTTTAGTTTCATCTGTATTGGTCTTAAGTAATTCCCAATTATTTCCAGCACTTTAAAGTATGCCAAACTTTTATGGTGTTTATAAAAAACCAAAATTCTATAGAAACATTTTTTTTTAAATTCTACTGCAGTCATGTAATTTAGGAAGTAAGTTTAAATCCAGCTTGACTAACATCAGTGTGGCAAAATTACCAGTGATCATTACTCCAAACAAAATATTTCCAGTTCAAACTTACACTAGCTCATCTTTAATATGAATGTATTAATCTCCAGCATGCTCAATGTCACCTCAGTTGATTCTGTGTCCTTTCCATCCGAGGCTTTCCAGAACATAGCTAGTTAATTTTTGCCTGCTTCTTTCTCTCGATATAAAATCCTAAATATCCAACAGAGGCAGTTTCATCTGCTGGTACCACAGTACTTATCAGTCGGAACATCTGTGTGTTTTTCCAAGAGGTCTTAGAACTTCCATGGTATTTAACCCAGTCATCATATCTTCACTCATTCATGGTGTTTAACAGCATTTCTGTTCCCTTAAATTATTTTGGTATGCAAGATGTAACTCTCCAAGAGTGTCTCAGAGGTCTTTGTCTTATTGAAACCCTTCCATACAGGAAATATCAGAGTGAAAAATGTTGTCATAGTCCACTGCACAAAATTAAAGAGTAACTGAAGGATATACTGGAAAAGATTAATTTCTTGGTTGTGAATGGAAACTGAGATACCACAATCACAGCCACATACCAAAGCACATCTTCATATTAATCTTCCAAAGAGAATTCAAAATTAATTAGAAGTTCAAGCACCATCTTTCCTTCTGGAACATAAATGTTTTATTTTAGCTGTAACCAGAAAGATAATAACCAGCAAAAGTATTTGAAGGGAAATTATGTTTCAATAAGATAGTGCACAGAAGCACCAGTGCCTTTACACTGCTGAAGCAGAACAAAATTTTTCTTTAGCATGGCAACCTGGATTAAAGCCATTTGTGGAAAGAAGCGCATTTTGAATTAGTTCAGTGTGAATGACTGGCCTGAAACACGATTCATGTTTGTGTTAAAGTTCTGGCACATCAAAAGTGTTTGCTTCCAGCTTTTTACCAAAAGCTGCTTTATTTATTTTATTTCCCCAGTCATAGCCTGAAGTTTTAGGGAAGCTCTTCTGAAGTTGAAGCCTTCAAAGTCTAGTTACAAGGAAAAAGGAACACTTTTCACATACTAGCTCACACTTTTGATTTCAACTACTTGGTTATCTGCACACACAACAAATTAACCTGCTTAATTCATGTAGGTCAGATACTAACTTGGGCAAGACATAACATAAGATTAACCCTTTTCATGAATGTGTGATTAGCACAGAATTGTCACTGTCAGCAACTGACTTCAGCGCTGCTGTAGCAGCTTGGAGCAGCTCAGGGTGCACCCTCAGTAAATTTAACCAGTAAAACACCCGATGTTATAATTTTTTAGGCTTCAGTGAAGGAAATCCTGAAAAATAACTTATAATACACTTAGAATGACATTTACAAGATTACAGTTTTTAATATTTGTCAGATTTCCAGCTCTCTTGAGCACAAGGAAAATTAGCATGATGGAAATAGCATAGGGAAAGGTTTACTTGTGGAGTTGTGTGTATATCCTTATTTCCAAAGATGAAGAAAAAACTTGTAAATATAACTTCACTAGTGGACCTCCAGCATTGCTGTCTTGGCCAGAATTTCAAGTTCAATAATTTCAGGTGGGTGGGAGTAGGGAAATCACTGGAAAGAAGAAATAAAAAGAGGGGAAGGGTGTGTTCTCTGAAGCATCTTAGAAATCTTGTGAACCAGCATCTGATCTGTGTCTCCCATCTCTCTTCCTCTCATAGTTGTATGTATTAATTTATTGATGGATATGATTCTGAAGGCTTTAGCTATTTGAGAGGAAAGAAAAAGGAATGGCAGGTAGTTTCACATATCAAGTTAAGAGTAATAATTAACAGTATTAATAGCGTGTAATACCATCTGTTTTAAAGCTTAGAATTTCACAAAATATACCATTCAATTTCTGTGAAACCTCTTCCAGCAGGTTTCGGGTGTGATAAAAGACAGAACCTGGCATAAAAAGTTGAATTAGATTTTACTTCCAGGTTTATCCTTTGAATGCTTGTGGTGTAGACACAGTGGAGGACTCTTTCCTAACTCATGGATAGAAGTAATGATATTGGCTGTCAAGAACGACCATGAAAGAATTGAGCTAAATAATTATTGCTATAATAGTTAAATAGTTATTGCTATCATGGGGACAGCTCAAAGTGAGCAGCAAAAGAGGCATTTTGCTGCAACTGTTATTGTCACCTGCAATGGCTGTTGACCCCCAGTACTTCCAAGTATTCAGGTCTTCAAAACAACGTGAAGCACGCTGGTTTATGAGTATCAGGTTCTGACAGCAGCAAGGACATCTCTCTGCCATATCTTGGTCCCGTGATGGGCAAGAGTGTCTGGTCCCACAGCTGGTTCAGCGGGCAGAGACTGCATGAACCTTCATAGTGAGGGATGAGGAGCTCCCCTTGCCTAACCTGCAGCCCTAATTCATCTCAGAAGAGATGGGAGACCTTGAATATTGAATGTTTTTGCTCAGTGACAGAATGGCTACTTGATCACTGAAGTCCTCTATTTCAAGATGGTTGCTAAGTAGAAATGCAGATATTCCTCTTGAGTTTCATTAGTCCGAAGCAAATGTTAACACATTAATTGACTACTAAAGAGCCTGACTCCAGTCATTGACTTCTGCCTTGTGTTTGCCCTCTGTGGTACTGGGAACTGCTAAACTCTCAGTTGCTGAGCACTCTGTCTCCCTCTACCTCTCCCATTTCCAGAGCTGGAGGGAAGGTACAGATCTCTGCAGCTGTGTGCAGGGTCTGGTTGGGAAGAAGTTAACTCTTAACTACATAACCCCATATGGTGCAGTGGTTTGGATTTGTGACTGGAACAGTGATGATGACACACCTATTTTTAACGCTGTTTGCACAGCATCAAGGCCTTTTTTTCCCTCCCATTGTGTAGGTGTGGGCTGGGGAGCCACAGGAATCTCAGAGGAGATATAGCCAGGACAGCTGACACAAACTGACCAAAGTGAAACACAGCTTACACTGTGTGCTCAGCAATGAAAACTCAACAAAAGGAGGAGGAAGAGCTGATCCTCGGTGCAATGGTGTCAGTCTTCCCAAACAGCCTTTATGTATGCTGAAGCCTGGCTTATCAGGAAGCAGCTGGACATCTATCTTTTAACAGGAATAGTGAATTAACCACTAATTTGATTTCTTTGGTGTGCAGCTTTGCTTCACTTATTAAACTATCTATCTAAGCCCACAAGTTTTTTCACTTTTATGTTTCTGATTGTCCTTTCAATCTCACTGTCAGGGACTGAGCTACTGTTTGGGGATGTAGAAGCTGGATGGAATCATCCCACCAAAACCTGAAAGAATATATTATGAATATATACTTCCATGAATATGCGCACACATCCCACCTCTTCTGCCTGCCTCATTTCTTAAGGTTCAGGTCCCCAAATAGCCCTTTCTGTTTGTGGGATACATCGATACAGTGCAACAGGAGAAATCAGCCTATAAAATCAGCCTTTATCAGTTCTATAAAAATTAAACCAGCACAACTGAGAGAGTGTAAAGAAACATGCAAACAGTGAAAAGACAGAACAGTTCAAAGTTGGCTTGACTCCAAGGAAAGAATTCTCTGTAATGATATTCAATGAGACCAATGGGAATTGATGAGTTTTTCCTCTCTAATTGAATGCAGAGTTGGTTTCAATTAGAATTCATAGCCCATGGTATTAGTGTTATCACCACTGCAAAATCACATTACAAAGGGCATAAGTTATTCAAACTAAGATTCAAAGATTTCCATAGTTTCAAGAAGGCGGCTGTAATTAGAGTGTATTACTTGGAAGCTATTAGATTAAATTACACATTCACATTCCTTTTAAAGTTGGTGGATTTTCTAGACTGAATGAAGATGTTAGATTCAATGGTAATGAAGCAATATTAACTAGGTAGTAGTCAGGTAAGAAGAATGAACAAAATTATTATTATTATTATGTGATATATTCATTTATTGGTGACAAGACAAAATTTAGAAGAATTTATCTGTGGAAGAGCTTCCCTTTAGATCAAATTCATACTACCTTTAAAATATTAATTCCTGAAAAACACAGTATAAGCCTCCCCATAAAAGTAAATTTTGAAAATTTTCTCTCTAATTAAAGACATTGGCATCACAGGTAATTTTCCCAAGTTTATTATCTCTAGGCTATAAAAAGTGGAAGGTGTTAGCCTTTTATTCAGTACCACACCTCAAAAAAAGCCCAATTCATAAAAATTTTTAGGAATTAATTAATGGTGAAGAAAAAAAGAAGCAAACAATTTTCAGTAGGAGACCAATAATATTCTTCTCAGTTTAAGAATATAAAGAATATGTCAAAAGCACCATACCCTGCTCTCAATTCTGTTTGCATGTAGAATCACACACTGAAGACAATTTGGATGCCATGCTTTTTTAGTTTGGAGGCTGTTGTGAGTTTCTTTATTTTATTTTACTTTTCTTTGCTTTCTATTTTACTTTGAAGATTTTAGCAATATTTTATTGTTTGTTTACACTTCTAAGAATCACAAATACAGGGTTTTTTTTAATTTCAACAAATCCTTCATCCTTCCTTCAATCGTCAAAATTATAAATTGAGCTTTTTTTTAGTCTTAGGGCTATTAAGTATAAAACAAAATTATAACAGGAAATACACTTGCAATTTCACATTGACTGTTGCATGTTATGGAAATATTCCCTAATGATGAGTAAAAGTTTACTGAAAATATGGTTATGTTGTGCTACGCATTTCCTGGAAGTTTAGTTTTGATCAGACAATGTCATGGTCAACTCTGTATCTGAACAAGAATGCAGAGCAGGGTTATTAACATGCATTTTTCTGAAAAAAAAAAGAAAATAAAATAAGCAGAAGAATAACTAATCTCAGAAGAGCTCACAGAAAATGAAATTAACAAATGACAGTAAGTGAAGAACTACTGCAGAAAGTACTCAAATTAAAATGATGGAAAAATATATTATTTATTATATATTTTTTTAAAAAATGCTCTTTCCCTAATAGACAGACTAATTCCACTCCCAAAATTTAGCATTAGCAATTCTCTGTTTACTTAATAGAGACTATCATTCATGTTGGCAGTTAGTATGGTACTATTTTGGCTGCAGTTCTCAGTGGAACCATTTTCAGAAACACTTACTGCATGACACTGAGGAAAACAGTAACTGAGTACCTCAACACTGCATACCAAAGCAAAAAGACTTTTTTTACAAGGGTAGACAAGAGAGACCCAGGGCAATTTGGGAAATGTTGCTGGAAAAGTAGCAAGAATTATGCATTCCCTTGTATGCAAAAGTGAAAGAAAAAGTACTTGTTTGAGATTGGCAATTTTTGGAAGCAAATTCTAGATGCTTGCATCATTGTTCATCACATTAGGTGTCCATAGAGAGAAAAAGTGCTTTGTATTCAGAAACTGGAAAGCATTTTGACTTACTGCTCCTTTTTCCCAAATCCACTACCAGGCTGCCTATTTTGTTTTACAGTTACTTTTCTAAGTCTCAGGGCATGTTTTCTTTTAGAAATTGACACAACAGAAAGGGGAAAATAGTATTCCTTAGATTTGGTGAGCCTGTGCGTGTCCTCACATGACTGGGGACCAGTGGCGTACTAATGACTTCAGTAGCCATTCTTGGTGTTTAGTGGCATCTGGGGTCCATCCTGGGTCTAGTCCTGCCTAATATCTTAATGGACTGAAAGATGGGACAGCATCTACTCTCAGCTAGTCTGCAAGCAACGTAAGACTGGGAGAAGCAGCAATACCTCAGAGAGTTGTGCTGCCATGCAACGGGGCTGACTGACTGCAGGGATGGGATAACGGGAGATCCATGAACCTCAGCAAGGAGAAGTGCCAAGTCCTGCACCTGGGCAGGAACAGCCCACACACCAGTGTATGCTGAGGGACACTCCCTAGAAAGCAACTGGGCAGAAAATGCCCTGGGGTTCCCAGCTGAACACGAGTCACTGATGTGCCCTTGCAGCAAATGCTACTGGTGTCCTGTGCTGCATTACACAACCTACAGGCAGCAGATAACAGAGGTGATCCAGTCCCTCTGCTTAGCACTGCTGAGACCACAGGGGAGTACTCTTTCCAGCTCTGGGCTTTGCAGTGCAAGAGAGACATGGGTTGTTAGATAAATTCCAAAAAAGAGAAACAAAGATGTTCAGGAGGCTGGCGCATCTCACCAGTGAGGAAAAGCTGAAACATCTGTGACTCTTCAGCCTGGTGAAAACAAGGCTCAGCAATAAGGTCACTAATTTTGCTAAACACATGAAGAGAAGGTGAAAAGAAGACAGAAACAGATTATTTTCAGTGGTGAGGAGACCAGAGACAATGAGTATAATTGGAAACACAGGAGATTCCCTATGAATATCAGAAAACACTTGTCTGTGAGTGTGCCTGAGTACTGCCACAGGCTGCCCAGGGTGATTGTGCAGTGTCCCTCTTGGGAGAACTTCATAAGCTCTCTGGGACACTGACTCCCTGTGGCCCTGCTTGACTGGGGACATTTGACTAGGTGTCATGCAGAGAACCCTTCTAACCTCAATCATTCTGTGGTTCTGTGATTCTATAATTCTCTGGCTCTAGGATATATAAATTCTACTATTTTTAAATAATTTTAGGTGATTTACATAGTGGTGATTTAGTATCGGGTGTTTGTTCCTCTGTAAGATATTCCTGAAAATAAGATCTATTAGAAGTGGAACACAGTGACCTAGTGATTAAGTCAGTTGTCTCTGAGACTTTTAAAATGACACAATCCATTTATCTTCATGTAAAAAACTGAATACCAGAAGACACTAAAATATCTGCTATTTCACTTCTTTCTAGCAGATTCATTAATATCCTGAACTACACAAGAAATTTCAAATAGCATCTTCTCCTAGTATGATTTTGCAGATTTTACCACCTTACCAAAAAGTTTAGTAAAAAGAAAGCTTGACTTCCAAGGAGAGACTAAACTATCAAAGTTTTCAGCCAGAAAGGAAAATATCAGCAAGAAAAATTATAGCATCTTTCATGGACCTGAAGGTTAATGAAGTTCCATCACCCTGACTTTGCAGAGTAAGTCAAATTGTGGCTGTGGAAAAGGATATTTATAAATTTTATTTAATATTGGTTTACTGGGAAGCATTGGACTAGTTTGCAGAGGAAGTCTATGAAATTTCATCACAAGGAGCTTATGATTTTTATTCCTCTCTCCAAGACCAGGTCAGGTAAATAACTGCCAGGAAAAAGGTAGCATGATCCTTCTAAGATAGAGTTGTGGTGCAGGTGACCTTTGGAAATCCCTTTTAATTTTTTTCCTTATGAATCTATGCTTCTACTTCATTATTCTGTGCAAAATGAGAAATTCTGACAGAGCTTTCAATAAGTTGAAAAAAGACCTTACAACACAGAAATACCACTTTTCTTAATTTTGACCCAAACTGGAATCTGTGTGATAAAATTCCTGTCACAAAGTTGTTGAATATCAGCTTAAAATGCATTCCTGCTCCCTGGCAGCTAGAACCTTGTACCTTCCAAATGGGTAAAAGTTACAAATTCTAGCTGCCAGGAGTCTGCTTAGTTGTCTCTAAGTTAATTCAATTATAAGCCAATACCTTCTCTATTCTTGCAATGAGAAACACAGAAATAGTAGCCCTATATAGTTCATTGTACACAAAACCAAACAGGTTTCATTTAGTTTAGTTTTATTCTCCTTAATAACTTCAAAACAAAGCCACATTTTAACGAACAGTTACCAGGTGAGACATTGATTTATTTTATGCAATAGTGCTTGGTTATGTCCCCTCTGACTGTGGCAGGTGGAATGGGAGTTTCAGACAAAATTTATTAGAGAAGTCCTCCCACTGAGTCACAAAGTGCAAAAAGGACCTCCTTTGTTTTCTGAGCTTCTTCTCAGAGAGGAGCCTGGGTGTGGCTGGATCTACTCTGAGCCCCAGACTTTATCAATCGTTTAAGTCTGAGTTATAGAGGTGTGAGGAATATTAGTACAACTTTGTCCTTCAGTGTTAAGAATCACAAACCAGATATATTTCACAAACCAGTTATATTTCTACAAAAATGTATTATTTAGTGTGATAAATGACTTGGCAAAAAGATCTTAATCAGAATTATTATTATTTACTGGAGAGTATAGAATCTAAAACTATTAGTATAGTATAGTATAGTATAGTATAGTATAGTATAGTATAGTATAGTATAGTGTATTATGTCAAAGCAATTATATTAAAGAAACAATATTAAAGTAGATTTTAAATTTTAAGTAGAGATTTATGCCCATACCAATGACTGTGGGCATATCTCTTTCTCTCAACCTCAAGGAGAAACCTAGAGGGGTTTCCTCATCCACAGGAGGAATATCCACACATACTTCAAGAAGGGATATGTTAGAAGTATCTGTCATTTGAAAGTGAAACTGGACTTTTGGAGAATAAAGCTGTTGACTGACAGTCATATGTTTCCACACTAGCTGTGCCAGATTAGCATTTTTAGATAAGGATGCTTTACAGCATCTGCCACACATTCACCTCACTATCAAGACGTTTAACTTTGGGGTTGATGAGTCAGACTGGCTTTAGCATAACTCAGCACCAGAAGCATTATGCCACCCCCTTTCAGTTCATCAATGATATCTTTGCAAAACCAGACACTTTTTGAGTTATTTTACTCTGTAGCAGAGCATCGTTCTACACTGACATTGTCACAACAGGGCACTTTGCATTAGGCAGAAGGTTTAAGGTTCAGTCTCAAAACTGGCCATGCTTTTATCCACCATCAAGTGGCTTTCTCCACACTGACTGTGAAACCCCTGTGACATGCAGATATAGCAAGTTACTGCGAGCAGTTGTGAGACGGCCGTGGTGACCAGTGATCCTCTTGCTCCACATACCCTCTGTTCTGGTGGATTTTCAAAGAAGCTGAGAGAAGATGTTCACTGGTAATAAAACTTCACTGAACTTTTATTGATCATGGCAGGGCTTTTGAAAGGTGATTTTCTTTATGAAATATAAAAGGCACATCCAGCATGGGTTATCATCTATTAGCTTGTCTGACACACTTTTTTTTTTTCCCCAACCTTGATGTGCAGAAATGCTGAAACATGCTTAGAAGCAGAACACAACAGGAGAGACCAGTCAGGGAAAGACTAGCTAACCAGTATTTAATGAAGTTTCAGTGACCTGGGCTTAGACAATTCACAAGCAATTTTAAGTAAATAGATAATTCACCATCTTCCTCACTTCGGGGAAAGTCATTGAAACAATCCTTCTCAGGGTCATGGAGCTACACCAGCATTTCAGCGTGGCAAGGCTGAACACTAGGCTCCAATGTGAGATGCTATAAAGGCCGCTAATGTCACATTTGCATTCCCAAAGACCTATTGCTGGCTGCATCTTTTTTGCTACAACCTTAATGGGTAGCCAGCATGACACAGACAGCATTAAGCTACACAAGGCTACTCATCATAATACCTGACAATCTGTACATGTACATCATTAACTACAGCACTATGTAACACAAGCTTCAGCATACTGTGCTTGAGCACTGCTTGAAGATGCCATGCCATCACTTTGACTTTTTCTTCCATCTACTCTATTCTAAACCTGGCTGATTCTAAAGAGTCACTTTTTAGAACAGACTTTTTAGTAAAATTTTTATTGATGCTAATTGGTGCCATTCAAAAATAAAAAAGAAATAATGCCCTTTCATAAAATTAAAAGATTCAAGGGAGAATGTACTGAGTTTTTCCTTCTCACATGGTAGATGGAGAGAGCAAATCTTGAAATGGAGGAAAAAAAATGCCCTTTTAGTAGCTGAATTCATTATTCTTGTTTCCAGCTATTTTCTACTTCTTTTCCTTTCTGAGCAGTGAACATTTGAAAAAGTTACTCTGTTTCATCTTTCACTACACACAGTTTTCAGATAGTTTCACCACTCTATTAAAAACTATGGCGCTATGCTATGAGATTAACAAAAGTATCTTCCAGACATCACTGAGAGCATTGTTCCCATATTCTATTACTGGTTCAAAACACTTGCAAAGAAACTAATATAAATTGGAAAGGATACTTAAAAGGCACTAGAAGTGTCAGTAAAGCTTTAAATATTTTACAAAAGCTGCGATCCGTAGGCTTTGCCTTCAGCCAAAATCCGCTCAAAGTAAAATAGTCCTGAAAAACCCTCTGCAATAAATAGATACCTCCTGGAGGTATTCTAGCCAGCAAATCTCCACCTTTGTGTTTTGAACAAAAGCTTCAGAAAAACTTTTTAAAATCCTCCATGAAAGATAAAGGAAAATGGGAGAAGACTTTTTTCCTGCCTCTGCAAGTTTTTCTAGTTTGCCTCACAAAAATCTATTTTAATAGCAATGTCAGGCCAATTTAGTGTCAGCACCAGGTTTCAAAATACATGTTCTAAAGAGCTGCTTCTCAATCCACTTCTGATGCCTTGAGAGGCTGCCCAGAGCAGAGGCTAGACAGTGTTAAAGGAGCAAAGTAGGTATTTATTAAAAAGGCCTTCAAAGGATACACCTTGGGCAGTCCAAGAACCCAGCCACAGCTCCACCCAAGATGGATGGCGGTCCTGAGTTTTCACACTTTTGTAAGTTTTGGTCCATTTACATTTTGGGGTTGTCCAATTACAGCTTCAGGTTATGAAGTCCCATTCTTCCAGATTGCTCTCCTCAATTTGCTGTTGTTTACACTTTTTGGGCCTGAAACTGCAATAGTGTCCTTGGCTCTCAGGCTGGAAAAGGATTGTTTTGTCCAACTAAACTGTGAAGAGAACTTGCTGACACTGTATGAAGTTCAGGGTTATATACTAATCCAGTACAGAATCTGGAAAATTTGAAAGCTAAAACTTAAGGCATCATTTCATGCTATTCTCATAAGAAATAAATTTTCAGAAAAAGCATAAACGGTCTTCTTGATCTCAGCACAATGACAATGAACTTTTGGGAAAATATAGCATGCAAAGAAAATAAACTCATATATATTTTATTACATTTATATCAGCTACATATACAAATTATAATATTTACAACAGAAATATTAGTAAACCTAGGTGCACTTAGGTTGTAGGTGTCTCTGTTTGCTGTTGTACAGGATGGAAAATTCCAGTCATTTTAAATTTGATGTTCAATGGCAGTATTTTAAAATTTGTCTAAGTTAGGTGAGGTACTGTATGATCAGGGAATAGTAAAGGGTAAGAAGTGATCTTCTCAGATAAAAATCTGGTTTTTTGCTCTGAAGAAAAGGTAAAACTTCAGCAAATCAGGAGCTAAATGACAGATGAAATAATAAAGGATGACTCTACTAGAGAAAGATAATTCTGACATGTACTTACTTTCTTCAACATGCCATTCATGTCCATACAGGAAACTAGAAATATAATCTCCCTGGACATCTCCGAACGTCTCCTATCATGCCAAGTGGAAAATAATGGTGAAGTCTGGGAAGTATGGGTATCAAATGTATGAAGTAAATGAGCAATTGGCTGAAGGAAGAGCCCAGAATGAGTTATACTAGAAAAGGAGTCTTGAGATTGTAAGGCACATGGCCAATGAATTTCTCTAGAATACTATTTGGGATCAGTTTAATTTACAATTTCATTTAATGACATTGACAAACTAGCCAGTATACACTCATGAAATTTGCCATTACTGTGCACTTGGTGACCTGTCAATACAAAGGAGTCTTGAAGAAAGAATAGCTGACCTTGAGGACTGGAGCCTTATAAATGGATAGACCTTTTTATTATGAAAAAGAGGTTCACAGCCTTGGGAAGAAATAGTGACCTGAGAGCTCACTAACAGGCAGCAGACATAACAAGGTATGCAGACTTCTTGAATTAATCACAGAGGTGAATTGATGAAGATAAGCTTGGCCCTGGCAATTAAAAAATCAAATACAATCAATAACTAGGAGCAATGCCTAGCAGGCATAAGGAACTAAGAGAAGTATAAGAGAGATAAGTGACAGAAATTAAAAAAAAAGAGAAAGCAAATGGACAAATCTTTTGAACCTTGTCTTAAAGTAAGAAATTTGAACAAACATCAAATGAAATTACCAAAGAAGCTCAATAAGAATATACATTTTCACGATATGCATAATTAAAATTGTAGATTTTTTCACATTAATTATTTTTATGTGAAGTTTTAGATGTCAGAAATATGAATGGAGTATAAGGTAGTCAAACTGGATGCAGGATCTGGAGAAAAATTCCTTTACCTATACTCCTAAAGTCTTATTTTTCATATCTTTCCCAGTATTTATGTTCATAGCCTGTTCCAATTCTATATTTTAAAATAAAGATCTTGGCATGTTAATTTCAATTTTAGTTGCAATATAGTCATAGATGTATACACATATAAGTGTGTATATAATAAATATTAAAGTAAATCATCTGTGCAATATTTCAAGATGAAATTGAATCATAGACTTTGAAATCTAAAAATGTTATGCATCATATTATGGGGAAAGATTATATTTCATAATTTTAAAGGAAATATTAGTCCTTCTATTAAGTCTCATTAAAATAAAACTCATCTCATCTCACCCCTAAAAAAAAACAAATACACAAAATAACACACAAGAAAACTAAACTGAGTACCAGTCTAATAAACAGAGTACTAGTACCTCAAGGCATATAATTTTATGTATACAATATATGTTCTCCTTCACCACAGAGGGTATTTCAACAAATGTGCTAAATAGTATTTTGGGTTTTTTTCCTTTTCACATATTCATTTAAGACTGTCCTGTCTCCTTATTCCACTCCCCTTTACACCACCACTCTGTTATGTGTACCAGGTTTTGTGTTTTACACAATTGCATGATTCCAAATTATCTCTCTAAATAATTTTCTACTACGCTTACAATACCTAGTTTTACTCAGCAACACACCCTCAAGAATGTCTGTGCCCCTGCTGCAGGCTTTAGATTTTTGTGTAGAATAAGTATGTCTATGATAATGCTTTCTTGCTTGCTTGCATTTTGTTAGATGAGGTTGCAAATTTCCTTCCAAATTGCAGTGCTTGCTAGTACACCCACATGCTTAAGCTGATAAATGAAATGCTTGCTGCACATGATTATTATGAACAATTTTCATGAGATAAAATTCAGGGGAAGACCAAGGAGTTCTGCAAAAGTTTAATATATGTAACATGCTGCCTTCAAAGAAAGCTATGAATTTGTTGTATGAAGGGACTCAAGGTCACAACAACAAACACAGTGAGGCATCTTGATGGGTAACTCCCTTGTTCCTCCTGAGCCGGTAGAATTACATTGAAATGTAAAGAAATATCGGACTTAACATCAGGAAATATAGCTCATATTCAGCAAGAAGCACAGCTCTGCTACCGTAAAACCCACACACCTCCTCAAAGCAATAAGTGGGTGATACTTTACACACTTTATAAACCCTATCTAGTTCCATCCAAAATCAATCTTTTTTTTATTTAGTCAGACTTAGCAGTCCCAGATAATATTTAGTTGGAATTTATATGCTTTAGTATCAAATTCTTTTGTGATCATCATTCAGAGTCACACTCTGCCTTTCAAATTCTGCACCTGGTCCTAGTGCAGACTGAGGAGAGTGAGGGGTTAAATTCCTCTTTTTTTTTGCTGCAGTCTTCTGGCTGCTTGTGTATGTTAAGTAAGTGGAGCATGAAACAGAGCAACCAAGAAAAGGAAGGAGAGAGTGGGGGAGGGAGAAAAGTTTCCTAACCACCTACTAATCTGTCTGCTCTTAAACAAAACAGATTCTAAATTTGGTGGGAAATTCCATTGCTGAATTCTTGATTTTACAATTATAAATTGTCACATAATGCTCCATTCAAGGAGTCTATCAAACATCCATTTTGATCAAAAGTGTACACACAAAACATTTCTTAGTAACATGCAAGGATGATTTTTAAGGACAAAGGAAAGGAAGAAGAGATGAAGGGCTCATCAATTACTAGATCTCTATAATAGCAGTGATTTTATAAAATAAAACTCCTAAATGATCTTAAAGACAGATGCAGTCATGGTGGAGAAGAAGGTAGAAAGAAAACAAAAATGAAAAAGGATTACCACCAATTCCTGCCACAGCCCCATCCCACGCATCCCAACACCTCTGCTCAAATAGTCCCCATTTCCATGAAGAATGAGCAAAGTTTCCTCAGATAAAAGGCATGTCTTACTAGATCCTTAAATCCCAAATTAAAGCCAGTAGTTCTCTTTCAGAAATATGGAACATCTTTTTTCTTGCTATTCTAATGCAAAGCTTTTTTGTGTGTGTGCATATTCATCGAGAGGAAGCAGAGGGGCAAGTACTGATCTCTTCACTCTCATGTCCAGTGACAGGACTTGAGGAAATGGCATATAGTGATGACAGGGGAAGCTTAGATTAGAAATCAGGAGAAGCTTTTTCACCCAGAGGGTGTTTGGGCACTGAAACAGGCTCCCCACGGACATGGCCACAGTGCCAGCCTGACAGAGTTCAAGAAGCATTTGGACAATGCTGTCAGGTACATGGTGTGAATCTTGGTCAACCTGATGGGTCTCACAGTTCTGCAAATTCTATTGTTTTATGAGGATTCTTTCAGGAGGGCAATTTGCTTCTATCTCAGGATACAGAAGTATACGCATAGTGATGCTGCAGAAACTCATCTGCTGTAGCCAACAATTTTCTCTGATGAAGCCATATTCACTTCTTTTAGTAGAGAGGTTTTGCATTTCTTTTATTGTGATTAAGGCTATAAGTCTTAATGGAGGAATGGAGTTTTAAATAAAATATGGTAACTGGAGCATTTTTACTGTTTCAATTAGCATAGACCTGACATCAGTGAATGAACAGATATTTTCTCCAGTATCTTGTATCACTTTGTTTATCCACCTTCCACCTCCAGTTTGTCTGTTATGGAGCTCTTTTGCCCTCTACATTCCTGATATATACCACAGACACTGGAAAGGTATCGTGATGTGCCCGAATGACAAATTAATCAAAGCCACAAAAAAGAAGTGGGATACAAGGAGTCAAACACAGGAAAAGTATTAAAAAATCTTCTCAAAAGAATCTGTATACTATGGGTTCCCTGCTGTCACATGGCAAAATGAGGCTGCTCCCACTCCAAACTCTTATCACTCCGACACGCATATTTATCTGTTATCAAAAGCTTGGGTAAATCCAGCCATCATATCAATGAATGGACAGGAACTAATGCAGCCTTTCTCTCTGAAGATGGTACAAAACTGTACCAGGCTAATTGGAGTAAACAACAGTCATTCTAGTCCCCCAGTAAATTTAAGATTGCATGGAGCTACATAACTTGCTATTTTAAATTTCAAGAGAATTAAAATACTCCCCACAGCCTTAGAGTTCCCAGCGTCTCCCACAGGAAAAATAAAATGACCTTCCTTCTTTTTAATTTTTAATTGACAATTGTTACACTACAGATATAGATCTAATACATCAAGTGGAATAAATAGGCCACCATTGAGGACACAATTGAGGTTACCATCCGTGGGGTTGACCTGTACTGTAAAAAGCCCCTGACAGTGGCATTGTCCCACATCCACATGACATGCTATGTTTGCTTATAACATCAGCAACTACTGATACACAAGCAAACCAAAGGTTCACACTGTGAATTGAGGTGGGGTTTTGTTTGTTTGTTTGTTTTTTTAAACAGATCACTTCTGGAATCCAAAGTCAGTCTTAGGGACAGGTAGAAAACAACACCGTTAAAAATTTCCATATTGTCAAAATAAATCCAGTTCAAATTCAGGGAAATATACCAAGAGATTTTTAAACTTAGGAAAACAATGAATGTAATTAAATGAATATATTTTTTCTAACCAATTTTAAGAACAATTCCCAAATATTAAGAAAAACATGTCTTCAAGAATTTGAACTATGCATTCCTAAGTCTTACAAGAGCATTAGAAGAAAGATAAGCCAAGTATTTGCAGACTCTTCTAGTTTTCTTTTAATTGTTCATGTTCTAATCTTACATCTTATTTAAAATGTGACAGAAATATTGAATAAAATTAGGCTTAAGTCAGACCACTGAGGAACCCAATTTGAAATAGCCCTATTTAACTCATAAGCTAACAATAACTTTTCTCCAAGAGTGATTTTTTTTATGGACTATGTGCTCACTTTGTCTCGGTTTTGTAGACTGTATTTCTGTAGTTTAAAGATGCATCTAAGACAATATAATTATCGGCAAAGATACAGTGCTGCTTGATAGTATTAATCTGACAGAGAATACACAGCAAATTAGCATAATTAGACCAAAAGGTGACAGGCATATATTGCCTATTTGAAAAAACAAACAACTATTCTACTTTCTCATGTATTGATAATTCATCTTGGGTTTCTATCAGGAATCTAACTTTGGTTAAAATATTTGTGCTCTGTCTTCCCTCCTTCATTTATATCATACTTTAGTTTCAACTGCTTATGCCACTGGATTTCCCTCATTCCCACCTTTTTCACCTGTTGTTGGTGCAGTGTAAATGGGTCTAGCTCTTCACATGTATTTATCAAGATATATCTGGTACTTCTAACTTGTGTAAGTCCTCCTTGACTTAATTTCCCAATAGCTTGCTAGATTTGGGATGATAAATAAATGGAATCTATTTGGAAAGAGATTATGTGTCTCCTCCTTCCTCGACTGTAGTGCAGATTCAGCTGCAACCTCTAAGAGAGAGGCCTTCTGCTGACTGCAAGCTGCCAAATTGCAGCTGAACAACCACCAAGTGTCACAAAGATCTGACGTGACTTATGGCAGTATGGTCATAGGGATCCATTATTTTTTCAATCAATTCTTAAAGGGCAGTGGCCTTCCACATGCGGCCTCATACTCTTTTTTTAAAATGAACCGGTTCATGCAAAACTACAGCAGTTGTGTCAACCTATACTGTGGTGATATATGGATTCATTAGGCAGCATCACAACAAAAATTGTGCAGCAATTGATAAATAAATTGAGCAGCATCACAACAGGTGTGGAAAGGTTCACATGATGCATGAGAAAGTTAGGTATCTCTAGAGTGAAATTACACTTGTAAAGAACAAATAATTAAAATACTGAGTACGTTCCTATATTTCTGAAAGAATAGTAGCAATTAAATGTTTTCATTAAGTCATCCAGGATCTGTGATTTTCCAAAGGGATGTTACCCATACTCATTCTCAGGTTAATTGAACTGTGTAAATCTAATACTGCAATTTCAATGGTAATAAAAGTTATTAAACTCCAATTTATAATATAATAATCAGAAAAAATCACACAGCAGCAATTAAAAAAATAAACATTAATAATAAATTATAGGAAAAATAAAAGTTGTCCAGATGGCCAAGTTACTCAAAGAAAGAGTATTAATTTAGAGGCCTTATTTTGGTGTCAACAGGATTATTGTCAAAATTAATGTAACAATGCCATTTTAAGTAAAAAAAAAACAAAAAACAACTCCCCCCCCCCAAAAAAAAAAAAAACACAACAAACAAACACACAAACAAAAAAAACCTGAATTGGATACTCAGAAACAATTTTACTTGAAGTATTTTCTGTCAAATAATGTCGAGATACTCTCCCTAACTTGGAAGCATTATCTTTTTAAAACCTAAATCATTCCCACCAGCCTGCATTAGACCATAACTGAGGGTCTCTAGTGACACTAAACAAAAATTGCATTAAAGAACCAGTGAATTGTAGATATTGCTGTAAAAATGACACATCCCTCACAAACCCTGTCTTTGATGAGTGTTCTTCATCTCAGTAAGCAGAAGGCAGAATACTTGTCTGTGCCCCTGTTATTCATCACAGATTGATTTAGACTAGAAAAATATTTGAATAATTACTAAATGACTGTAATAGTGCATAAAGGGACGTATGTGTGAGAATATCTGCGGAATCAGGAGTCAAGAGAAATTTACCTTTCTAGATGATAAATTTGGTAGCTGCCAGCTGCTAATTTATAATTTAGAAATACTTGATTTTAAAGCACCAGTTTTTAATCCCAAATTCTCCCTGTTCTCTCCAAATGGTTTCAACAATGGGAATTATTGACCCACTGTTCTCACTGCCAATGATTGCTGATTTTGTATCACACTTCAATAACTAAGTTTACAGGCTTGGAAATAAAAGTCTAATTGAATTTTTGATCTGCTTTGAAGCAAAAAAAAAAAAAAAACAGAACAAGCATGAATTATGACAACCTGAAAAATTGAAAACTCTATCAGCTACAACAGCTAAGCAAAAAGTCATTTATTCTTATAGTGTAACATCAGTTGAGAAAAAACATTTATCTTCCAAAGTTCCTGTCACTTGTTAATATAACGTAGAAAAAGTCTTGCTGTAGTCTTGTGAATATTTAGGTGGGTTTCTTTTTACTGCCATTATCTTGAATACTGTAGTATTGGCCTATCAAATGCACTTATACTAAATAAATCAGATCCTTTTAAGTCTGTCTAAAGACCGCTTATTAAATAGTATGACTTCAAATTTCTAACTTACCTTTCATACCCAGAGAACATTATAATGGTAGGAAATCACCGATTTAGGTAGAAAATCTGAAATGTCTAGAAGAGCCTGACTTTCGCATCTAAGAATATGCCTTCTGAAATGTAGGTTGCTCTGAAGGTATTTCAGGTTTAAAGTCCTAGATGGAGAAACCCTGAATAAGCAGTCACATTTGGAAGTCTTGTCCATGAGATTCCCCCCAGTCTCAGAACACTGCTGTCTGGTAGCTGCTCAGAAGAGAGTGTTCCACCTGCTCTTTTCACAAGCACTTGTGATGATGTAATAGGACAGAAGAAAACAGCCTGAGCAGATTCCTTCTTATGACAGTGTGGAACTTAAGATTTCAGGGAGACTCCACAGCTAACACTTCGTCCATTGCCAGATCTCAATCAATAGAGCCTTTAGGCCTCTGCTAGACATCATACCCAAAAATAAAAGATGGTGTAAAGGAAGAAGAAATTGGAGCAAATAATCGGACTAGATGCCTTGGAGCACCTTGAGAAGAAATGGAAATTTCCCACCAACAACCAATTGTATTAAACAAAAATATCAAGTGGAAATCTTTGAAATCGAACAAAACTGAGGAAAATTTATGTCACCATTCATCTTTCCTTCCTGATAGAAAGACAGTAAAAGCATTTATATTTCATTTGTTTCCTCAACTTATTCAAGAAGCATTTAACACTTCCCCATCTCTACCCAGTTCTCTTAACACCAGGTAAAATCATTCAAAACAAGAAATTTGTAGACAGTAGAAAATTCCCATCTTATCTCAAGTTCTTGCTTTTGTTTGGGATGAATCAATTCACCTCTCAAATGTTATTCATTTACATTTTATGTCTTTCCTGTCTTCCATGGGTCAAGCTCATAAAATAAAACAGAATTGTCATGACTAGATATCAGGCTTATATTTATGGCTGGCAAAGATGCATTGAATGTATTTGTCTTAGGAGCCTAAGGTTCACTGTTGTGAACATTTTTAATAATTTTTTTTCTCAAGATTTTCAAATATTTGCCAGCCTGGTCAGAGACACTGTTCTGTGTATACAGCAGCTTCAGTGGAAGTCAAAAGGGCACATAGATGCAATCTGTGAAAAGTATCTATCTGTACACAGATGCAAAAAGTGAAGAAAATCTCCTACAGAGTTATTTTGTGTTACTTCCACCACAACTAGTTTTGAATATTTTGCATGCTAAATATGATTTCTGAGTATTTCAAATTGATGAGGCACATTTTCAATTCCTATCAGATCCCCATTTTTAAAATATAGCATAAGTAAAAAATTAAATAGCAAAGTGGTATGGTATCTTGTTATGCATTATGCTGGTATTTACTTGACTACAGAGGAATAGCAAAACAGAATTAAACAAAGACAAAAAGACTATAATGCAATGAAAGACACATAAAAGATAAGTAAAGCTAAGAATATCAGTAGTTTGTCTGCTTTTTCCAATTTTTGATATTAAGACTTTTTCCCAAGATGAGTGTGACAGGTTGACGCTGGCCAAATGCCATTTCCCCCCCAAAATAATTTACTCATTTTTCTCTGCTATAGTTAAGTAGAGGAGGGGGAAAATTATGGGGCGAGATAAGGATTGGGAGAAAACATTTAAAGGGCAAAACAGGCTTAAAAATTTAAAAGGTATAAAGAAAAAAATTATTAACAGAATTAAAAGAGCATAATAGGAACTGAAATAAACCTTTAGAACACCTTTCCCCCCACCCCCCAGCCCTTCTTTCCTTCCCACCAATAGTGCAGGAAGACAAAATGGGTTTTTTAGTCAGTTTGTCACTTCTAAAAATCTTTCTTCAGGTCACTTAGGGAGAGGAGTCTCCTTTGCTATGCCATGGAGTCTTTCCCATGGGAGACAATTCTCTGTGAACTTTTTCAGTGTGGTTTTAATTTTCACAAACAGCAGTTTGCCCAAAATCTGCAATGTGAAGTGCCTCCCATGGCTTTCAGTCTTCCCACAACTGGCTTTTTTTTGGGCCATTTAGTTTATGGGGTGCAGTTTTTAAGGATGAGCTATTCTAGAGTGTACTTTTCCTCTGTCTCTGAAGGCAAGGGTCCTCCCTCTCTCTGTTCAAGCCTCTCACTGAATCACAGCTTCTCAGCATCCACATGCTCCAGTATGAGTGCTTTTTTCTCGTGGGCTGTGGTTGAATGCTTCATCCCCCCATGCACTTCATGAATTACAGGGAAACAGACTGTTGGGTTATAGTCTTCACCATGGCTTGCACAAGAGTCTCAGCTCCAACACTCAGAGCACTTCCTCCTCCCCCTCCCTCTTTTGCACCAACCTTAGCATCACCATGTTGTTCTCTCATGTCCTCACTTTTTCCTTTTCTCTGACTCAGGAGAGAATTGGTGTCTGTAGGTTCATTTGTTCCCAAGTTCTATCTAATTTATACAGTTTTTATATAGCACTGTAGCACTGAAAGGATAATCTTGTCCAGGCTCCACAATCAGGGAATTGTTCACCACGCCTCTCTCTGTTGGTCAGGTGGTCTCTGCCAGCACCGTGCAAGCTACGCCGGCTGACAGCTCCACTTTTCATCGTGTGGGATGCCAAAAGGAAAGAAAAACTTCTGCCACCAGTTTTGTCTTTCTGTCTGTAGCATGGCTGGTTAAAAGCTGCTTAGTAAATAAAGTCCATTGTGAGCCATGTCAAGCGAGCGGCAGCCGCGTGGCACCATCCCAGCCACATGGCTGCTCACCATGTCAGGATGGCCACCAGCAGCATGGCCCAGTGGCCACGCCGGGATAAGGTCCAGCAGGCCCCGTCAGGAAGGGGTCTTGGTCCCTCCAGGAAGGGGTCCCAGCCAGCGCCCCCACCTCTTTATAGAGAGCAGGGAGCAAGAGAACTTCACAAGTTTTTTTTTCATTCTTAAATATGTTATCATAGAGGTGTTGCTAGTTTGTCTAATTGGCTTAGCAGTGTGCCAATTTTCCAAGCAAGCCAGTACTTGATTTCGCCAGCTGTGGAGGAAGCTGCTAGCAGCTCCTCAAGAGAATCACTTCCATGGCTGATTTTTCCCCTCTTCACCACAAATCAATTTATGTAAAACCAGCACAACTAGACTTGCATAGTTTGGAATATAAAATCCGAAAGCTTACATCTCTGTAAAAATGAAGAAATGCTTCAATGTACATGTATCCCATGCAACATTTAAAGCATCTATTGTCAATGGTGTTTTCTCTGAGCAGATAGTATTGCTTTTCATGCATTAGCAGTGGGTAGTACTCGCCTCTGGTAACACAGAGGTTTTTTTAAAAATATCCTCTACCTCCTGCAGAATTTGTAAATGTCATTTGCTTTAGGTATCATGAAGACCCTCAAGATGATTTATGAACCACTAGCTGATACCAGGACTGAAAAAGTAGATATAGAAAAGAATTCCTATGGAAGAGTGGTTACACAGAGGAAGATAAGAAGAAAAGTTCTCTAAAAACACAGGTGCTTGGAGAAATGAACAAGGGGTCTGAGAAAGTACTAGGAAAGCTGCCAAATTATTTCTTTGACAATAACTCAACTTCTGGTGATTCAATTATTTCAAGTTATTATATCTGGTAAATTCACCTCTATAGTGCAGCTTAAACTGAAGAAATTTTACAGGATAAAATTTTCCTGAACTGCTAAATAGCAGAGGACCTTGCACTTGGGTGCATTATTAAGAATCCACCTGAATCAAGAAGGAAAATATGGATAAAAGGACCGACAAAAATGTTTTCTTGTACACGTACAAATACATGTATACTGCTATAATACTTTCAAAATAAAAAAATAAAAGGATAAGGAAAAGAAAAAAACTATAGAACTCTTGCTAGCTTGTGTGTGAGGAGCCAGTTCAACTTTTATTTCTGCCTCAACACTGTCAGAGGCATGTGGGGCATGGGTTACACGTGTGCCATTTGCAGGAGGCACCTAGGAGAAGATGGGATAAAGCCTCGTCTCTGGGGAGGCTTTGCCTGGCAACCATTTCGTGTCTCACATGGGGCAGGCAGTCAGCAGGGAACACCAAAGACCCTGCACCCTCCAGAGAGGTTGTCCCAGCAGATGGTGGGAGGTCTCCACCAATGGACTGCAGGGGAAGGTTGGACTGGGACAATGGTCTCCTCTCAGCAGGCAGACTTTGGGAGCAGCCAGGGGCTATAAAAGGAACCGTGTCACAAACTTTGTACTCTTCTTGCTGCTTGCCCTGGCTCTGGCCTGATTTTGTCCTTTTTGCCCTGGCTCCAGCCTGCTTTTTATCTCTTTTGCTCTTGTTTTTGGCCTTGCTGAGCCTTGCTTTCCCTGGCTCACTCATCCTCCCTCTCTCTGGACGCTCAGCTGGACCCTGGCTGATCTTCGAGCTTCCCATCACCTGTCCTGCCTCCCTGTGCTCCTGTCTGACGTCCTGCCGGCTTCATCCCTGCATTCCTGCCTGCCTCTAACCTTGCCTTGCCGGTCCAGCCTGCACTGTGATCCCACCATGGCCCTGTGCAGAGTTCTGCCCTGAGTGCCCGAGTCCCCACTCACACATGTCTGGCTGCCCATTGCTGCCTTCATTTCATCCTAGACCATCCGTTTTAAAAGAACTCCTCACAGTTCCCCCATAATGGAACGCGAAAGTCGTGCAACATTAATTTAAAAATTCAGTGGAAAAATTTTGAGAAGTTCCATGCTTTTTCAAAAGTTGAGAAAAATGTAAACCTTTCTGTTACAAAGCTTTCTTGTGAATAAGTAAAGGAGTTATATCAGAAGAAAGGAGAACTCATAAATCACATTTACGAAGTAGAAAAATCCAGTTGTAGCAGATGTGTGATAAAGAACTTGTGCATCATTAATATTTTGTGAGACACTATATAGAAATGAGGAATTTTAAAATAGAGGGTTTTTTACAATAAATTTTTGCTAAGACAGAATACCAATTAAATTGAAAGTAAATAGTAAAGAAAAAGGCTATAGTAGACCCATGCTATATGTATACATCAATCCCCACCAGTAACCACACCACATACTGTCTTTATTTACTGACATTCAATGATGAGATTGTACAACTATTAAATGTTTCAAAATATTAATTTCAATTGCACATAATTTTTGATTGTTTAACTAAATTTCATACTCATTATTTAGTTGACATAAAAAAACCTAAACAAACAAACCCCCAAAACCCCAAAACCAAAACACACAAATCTTAAAATTTTCTCTTAATAAAGAAGTCAAGACCAAATGCTATGCTGGCTTCTTTTCCCAAACAAATATCCTTTATGACATGAGCTTACCATACTTGAACTACTGGGCAATTTTCTTCTCTGGAAACATTTGGACAAAAAAAAGACACTTGACTGAAAAAAGCCAAATAGAAATTAACACCCAAATTGTTTTCATAACTGGGGAAGTGGGGATCTAATAAGCTGAAAAAAATGTGGAGTCTGAGTTTTATCGGGTTGTAAGATGTCCAGCAGGAAATTGCAATGGAGTCAAACAGTTCTTTGATTTTATTCAGCTTTCTTCATACAGCGGCCCTCAAGCTACAACAACAATATGTATTGGAAATTCCATGTAAAGGAATTTTATCATAAATATAGGGTAACTTAGATTATACCCTTAATTAATGCCACAGTATTTTATTAAGTGGTGAGAATAAATGTTTAGGCAGCTATCTTTGAAATTTTATCTTTGGTATAGAGGCTACAAGAGCAAAGGAATGCCAGAAAACAAAATACTTAAATGTTTCATAATTTGAATTTTAGCTTCACTTGACAGATTATTCTTCAACACTGTTATTCCTTTGATGTATTTAGGTAAAATTTTCTAAAACGACATTGCATTTGAAAGAAATATCTAAGCAAAGAAGCAGCCATACGAGGAGGCAGTGTTCAAAAATAAATTGCTTACAAGGTCTAGGTTATGGGAGGCAGTGTGATATTTAATGAACTGTCTCTGGAAAACAAAAATTACCTGGCAGTCTGGAGCCACACACTGGATCATGACACACAAATGGATTCGCTGCAATATCTCTCTATTTCAAAATATTGCAACAACTACCATTTTAACCAGTCCACACATACAGCATAAGTATATATTTAAAACAGCAGCCTGATCAGTGAAACAGGGATTTGGGCTGAAGTATTTTCCTTTTGGATTTTTTGTTTTTCCCTGTTAAAGCGTGTCATACAGCTTTCAATTGTTCAGCTACTGATGGGCTACACTATCAGTATTAGTGTCTTGTCCCCATATAGAGTAAAGCACTGGCTAACATGCCTTGGTAAAACTTGCTATTGGGGGTTGGTTCTTTCCCTTTTCCCTCTGTGGAATTTTCCCCACTGTCATGCTAAGATACCTGTTGACTGGGCCCTGGTGGCAAGGGGGAGGGGAGAGAAGAGGGAAACCCCTTGATATCCAAACATCCAGAAGAGCAGATGGAAGGCTCTGGCTTGGCCCATTTCCCCGTGAAGTTCAAACAAAAAAATTCACTGCCTCAGTTACAACACTGCCATGCCAGCATCAGGAGCAATCCTCACTGCTGTCGGAACCCTGCCCTGCTCCCTTCTCACTGTAACCTGCCACCATCCAGCACTCTGCTGAGCACCAGGACCCACACCGTGAGCGGAGGGCTCTCTCTCCATCTCTCTCTCCCCCTGGGACAGCTCTGCCATCACCCCCAGCCCTCCTGCGGCTCTGCGGGACCTGCCCGCCTCCAGCACCGGGAACTGCAGCTCAGGGAAAAGGTGCCTGCAGCCAAAAAACACTGGGACTGAGTTACTGTTCTGTTTGTGGGTAATTTCATAGCTGTTGTTGTTCTTGTTTGTCGTGTTAGATATACTAGTAAAGAACTGTTATTCCTATCCCCATATCTTTGCCTGAGAGCTCCCTTAATTTCAAAATCATAATAATCTGTAGGAAGGAAGGATCCCAGTTTTCAGTTCAAAGGGAGGCTTTTGCTTTCCTTAGCAAACACCTGTCTTTCAAACCAGGACACTTGCCTTTTGTTTACACACACACAAACAGACACACACTCACACACAAACGTGTTCTCATTTTATAACTCTGAGCTAAACATCAAAATTCTATGAGAGACCTCTAACAACCTCTTCATCAACAACTCTGAATTCATTAATAGAAAAGTAGTGTTCAGCACCTGAATCGGTACTAGGAATCCTAGTGCAAGGTTTTGCAATTGTTGAGTGAAGAGCCAGCAAGGCTTTCCCGAACCTCAGGTTGGCAGCGTGATAGATGCCTTTGGGGGCACCAGGGATGATGAAGACTTAACCTCCACAGCAGGTCTTGAACAACAGTCTCTGATTTCCCTTCTTTCATAAGAAGCAGGGTGTTTTTTACATGCTGAAAAACACAGGAAAACAAAACAATGCTTATTAAGTGAAGATGAAGGAATCACTCCAAAACTGCACTAGAGGTCTAAGCCAACTAATTATTGTGGACACAGCCCTCATGATGGCCATTAGATTCCTCAGAAAGAAAAAAAGACAAGCTAATAATCTACCACACAGCCCTGTCTGACTTGATGTTTACATGACTCCTCAATCTAGATCACAGATCAGCAGTAATCCTGTAATGAAAAAGGACACTAGAACATTGGTGTTTAGAAAGAAAAGGACCTTTCTGAGCTTGCTTTTCTTATTTCTGAAAAGGCATGGTCTTGATCTCTCACTGTTGCTGGGAAATACTTTAAAAAAGACATATAATAAGCCAGTCTCTGAAATTGCCCCAAACTAATAAACAGCTTCCAATCCTAAAATTTTCTAATTTTCAATGGCATCTTGGCTGAGTCATCAATATTAAATATAACAACCCATGAACACAGGCTCATGTAAAGTGTGAGCTGTACCATAGATGTCTTTTATCTTCTTCCTCAGGTTTCCCAGTTCAATCTAATAATCTATGCCATGGTATAGGTCCTCAGCATACCCCTAACTTCTCAGGATCCAAGTGGTGAGCTGGTGCACAGCTCATTTTGCAGACTTTTTGAATAAAATGGTATTAATCATGTATCACTCTCTCACTGCAAGGCAGCCTGTTCATCTTTCTACATGTATGCAGCAGTAGCTGTCACAATTTTATTGAAGTAAAACCAAAGAAACCCACATAAGTGTCAAAAGAAGAAAAACTCTGTGATAATTTATATTAAAAATTTTATTTCCTTGTCAAATGAAAAATGCAGCTAAATTACTTTTTTAATCAAAGGTCATATCGCTTTCACAAGTATTTTGACAAGTAATCAGAGATAATTCCTTTGAAAGGAAAAATAAAACTGTATTAGGTTGACAAGTCTCACTTTTATGTTCAATAAAAGAACAAGATTTTTGGCCAATCTAAAAGTCCCGTCAACTTACAAAAAAAAGCTGCATCATTATGAGTTGGGAATCATTAACATAAAATTTCTCTAAGAAAACTGCATATTTATACATTCATGCACATGCCAGCAGTATCTTTCAAGACGAGAGCATAGGAATACTCCTTACTAATGTAAACAAGCCAGAGTATGAGACAAAACCCAAAGAATAAATAGCTGGAAGCACTAGCAAATCATACAGTACTCTAGTTCACAAAGATATCACTTTGCATGTTTATTTCTATTGGATTGTCCTCCAAGGAGAAGATGCAGAAGAATTGTTAAGTTCAGTCTTTGTTCTCCAAAGACAATATTTTTTTCTTTCTTGGCTAGGTCTAAAAGAATTCCATTGCAGCCATTCCTGACATTAGTAAAGAAGTGAGGAGACTGATATAACCTCCAATATATTCAGCATTACTCTAATGAAAAAAATATTGTTATCAAAGCATGAAATTCCTGTGTAAAGACTTCCTATTTATTTGTTTGTTTAGAGCCAGAAACACTCCTTCAGATATCATGTCTATCTCCATATTGCCCTAAGATTTTCCTTGAAAGCCTGGACAGATAGCATGCCTTTCACAAAAATTTTTAGGTATCCTAAACATTTTGATAGTTTGATTTATTATCTCTATAATCTTCTTCTTCTTTTGTTGAAATATCAGCAACATTTTAAAACACACACACATTGTTCTACTATTTGTGTTTCATCTCTTTTGAAGATCAAACCGTGAGAGAGTAGGTTTAGATTAGATATTAGGTAGAAATCCTTAACTGTGAGGATGGAGAGGTACTGGAACAGGTTGCCCAGAGAAGGTGTAGCTGCCCCATCCTGGAAATATTTAAGGCCAGGCTGGATGCTGGATGCTGGAACTCTGAGCAACCAGGTCTATTGAAAAGTGTCCCTGCCTATGGCATGGGAGGTGGAACTAGATGATCTTTAATGCCTCTTCCAAACCAAAGCATTTTATGTTTCTATTTTTATATGTAGTACTTTTTTAAGGCCAGGTAGTGTTTATACAAATCTGGAACCTGCATACTAGCTGGTTAGTTGCTCCAACAGCTCAGGAAGTGCAAATACAGAGGTGACACATCTTCCTTTCTCTTCTCACTAGAACCATCCTGGTTAAAGTAAAGACCACAAAATAACAAGCAATATTTTCTTTAACTGTAGGAAAATAAAATATAATCCTTTGACAAATGGGTAAAGAGAAGAAGCGTAGCTTTGGATTTTCTAGCATCTCCTGAAACACACATTCAGCAATTCTCTCTCCTTCTATGGCTTCCCTCTCCTTCTATGGCAGCACTCAAAAGTTTTCCTGAATTCCCTTAACAAGAACAATTTCAAATAGTGTGCCTTCCAACAAGAAACTTCTTGAAAATGCCACACTCTTATCCACCTAAATTGAAAGATGGAATGAGAAAGAAGGGGCAAAATCAACTCTTTTAACTTAATGAAGATTATAATGGGCTTGTTTTAAAGGATGAGAATATAAACCTTCCAAATTTAACATGATAATTACTAATTACTTACACTGTCTACCATATTCAACACACTGATTTGTAAAGTTAAACTGTATTTAATCACTTGAGAACTGCATATTTTTTAGAATTTGTATCTTTGGTACAGGCAAGGTTTGGTAGGTCTCTGTTCTTTTATGTTCAGCCAATGAAAGGAAAACAACAATAAATAATGCAATGTTAAGAGATTTTTTTAAAAAAATTAGTTATTTTGGTTTATTCTTCCTCTCCATCTGCTTAAATTTTATTTGCCTATCTCTTCCTGAGGGATCATTCT
This sequence comes from Cinclus cinclus, assembly GCF_963662255.1. Lineage (NCBI taxonomy): Eukaryota > Metazoa > Chordata > Aves > Passeriformes > Cinclidae > Cinclus > Cinclus cinclus. The sequence goes on from NC_085046.1 coordinate 57,766,733, forward strand.
CCTGACTTTTCCTCTAGAAATTTTTTTGTTTTGGATTTTCACCTTTGGCTTACCTAAAGATGAACTGAAGTAAACCAGCAGATGGATACTTAAGAAATACACACAACTCATTTTTTTCATGGAGCAGCCTCCACATTACAGTTTATTTCTTGAAACTATACCTTTATATTAATAGAAGTGGCACTACTGAAACTATTTGTCTGTTGAAGAAACATCAAGATGTTTTTTTAAGGCCATGCAGTATAAAAAGAATCTGAACATTTAAAACAAATTGAAGCAGGAAATACCATATGGTGTGAAATGGTTGTCAAGTTCTCTTTCAGTTAGTGTACTTAAAGTGACAACTAAGTCTTTTATCGAGTGACAAAAAGTAATGTTTTCCTCAGCTGAGAATTCCTTTCAGGCTGATAACAAGACAGAGGTCTGAAATGCAGATAATTCAACTTCTCCTCTTGTCTGAAAAGGCTCTGCTCCTCTTTCACTCCAGCCACTAACTCAAACAGTACTCTTTCTGGCTTGCTCAGATGTCGCTGTGGTTGCATGACCAAGGGTGTGCAGATCCACCACTGTCAGCCAGGCAATGCTGTCCTTTCTTTGGGAAGGAGGTGGCATGAGCTACGCTCAACATATGATGCATCAAATAGAGGCAGTTCCATTATCCCTATTAAAATGAAATAATTCCTTTCCATATCGCACCTCTAGCTATTCACAATACTATTATTCTCTACTCCTAGAATGAAAAAAAAACTAAAACAAGACAAAACAAAGCAAAATAAAAGCCCCAACTAAATTTTTAAAGCAGCCTCTATGCAAAACTTATTTTTATTCCTGCTTGCTCTTACTGACTGCCACATCAGACATAGTCATCTAGCTGTTGCACATTTTATTCCTATTATCATCATTCAGTGCTATTAAAACACTATTTTTTTTGTTCCTCATCTTTTCCCATTGAAATATGAAGATACCGCTCAACACAAGTGGGAAGGCTACATTTTGCTGTCAGGGGATAAATACTCATTACACGGCACAGTATTTGTCTTATGTGAGACATGGGTAAAACCACTCTTGGAAGAACTCCACAGCATGCCTCGGGCATACAAAACAGTATGTCTGAAAACTGCGGTGTTTGGGCCCGCCTCTGGATCTTTGGCTTTCCTTCTGATGAAGCAGCCTCAATGCACAGCCTTTGTGGAAATAAGTAGCTTTAAGAAAAGAAGAAAACACAATATTGCATGCCCCTGAATGGAAGAGTATGATTGCTTTTAGAGTTTTTCTCCCAGAAAAATTTTTGGTCAACACTTATTTTAGCTCAACACACTTTTCCATCCTTAGATAAAAGATGAGTGTAATATATGACTCAATCAGAAAATATCTGTTGGGGTTTTCAGCAGATATGAACTTAATAAAAGCATGTACTGCCAGGTTCATGCTAGGCAAAAAAAAAAAAGTGTGACTGACAGGTCTCTAGTTTCCTGGGTCCTTCTTCTTTCCCTTCTTGAAAACTAGGACAAGGCTATTAATGAATTAAGGGAAATCAGGCTACTTCTAATCCTTTCAAGGCATCGTAGGTATGATGGAGATGCTGAACATTAAATTGATAAAGAGATAAGAAAGGAGATGACTTATGATTTTTTTTTTTTTGGTGAGTTAATGCATGCTTTTCTGTTCCTCCCCCCTAACAGATGAAGGCACAAAGTGCTGCCAGCTATGGGACATAATGCAACTTCATTCTCTTTCATGTCTGCTTCATCACTCTTCTTTCCAAACATACATTTTCCTTCTCAAGGAGAGACAATGAACAGCACTGCAGATAGTATGTGATGAATGGAATGATAGCGGACCACTCTGGTTATGACACTGACCTTATCACTTCTAATATTCTTGTTATTGTCATCAATCATCTTTCTTCCCTTAGAATGTTTTTCTTCTCTGATTGCTGATTTCTTCTGTGTTCAAGCACTTCGAGTCCAGTACATTTACCCATTAATTTCCATGTTGCACTCAGTGTATTTCAGAAACTAACAGATTTAGGGACATGTGAAGGTTTGTTTATTTACAACTCCATTTCCTCCATGTAACGTTTTTCTATACTCACCAGTTTTATTTTTAGTAGTGAAGGCAATTAACAGTAAATTCTGAGGCTTGGACCCTGTCGCAAGTCTTTACTCACTTTTTTGCAGTTAGGAAGGTCAAAAGTCCTGATAAAGGGTGGGGAGACTCCTATAGGCTCCCTGTTGCTTTGCAATGCCACAGGTAAGTTCTCATTTTTCACACATACAGGAGATTCTTTTAATGGGGTTTGTTCTTCATCTGAAATATATTTCAATTATACTCTTATCTTCAGATTGGAGGGGAAAGGCTACCAGGAAGACATTCTTGTGGATGGAAAATGTTTTCAGAATTTGTTTCTGAATACAAGTAGGAGAATAAAACTAAATAAGGCCTTAGAAAACAAGGAAAAGTTCAATTATTTTCAGTAGCATTGTTGGCTTTAATTTCTTCTAGCTCCACCTTAGAATTCTTCTTCAAAAATGTGGTTGTAAAAGAGTCAGTTCAGAGTAGTCAGACAACACACCTAGACTACAGCTTTCTACCTAACCATTTTAATGTCACTCTGTTGGTTAATTTGTCTGTTATTTCATCCTCTGGAAAGGAATAGCACTTCTGTGTTATGGTCTGCTCAGAAACTAATATTTCAAGGTTTGAGAGAAGGATCTGCCAAAAAGTATAATTAAATACTTTCTTTTTTCTACAAAAACATTACCAATATGATGTTTTTAAGGTAAAAGAAAAAATATCCAGTCAGGATGGCCATGTTTACAAAAACAATAAGAAAAAAGAAGTTAAAATAATATCCCAGATGGTTTGTATACCTGCTAATTTTATCTATTAATGCCAAATAATGGAGTTTGTGAAAAGCAAATTTTGATTTTCATAGGAACTTGTCAGTCTCCTCATTACTTTTACCAGCTTTCCAGCAAAGATCAACACAAAATATGTGATAAAATATGAAATATACCTATTACAAAATGCTGTGTAGCAATTACAACACCAAATGAACATTCTGTTACTTAAAAAAACCCAACCAAAACCAACCCTGTAGGCTAAACAGCAGTTAAGTTCTGCTTGCAAGACTCACAGAAAAAAGAACCACAGGTGATGAATTGGCAAATTTCTCCCTACCTTTTCTTTTTACTCTTGACTTCTTCTCCGGCTGTAAAAATGTAAGAATGGAAACTACAAGACCCTTCACTTCACATGGCTGGCACATCTCACGTAACTGTGGGGAGTTTTCTTAGAACAGAAGGACTACTGCATATGAGGGTGAAGGAAAAGCAACATTAAAATGTTCACATTCTAACTTAAGAATAGCAAACCTTCAATAACATAATTTTTCCCTCAAGTAAATGTTTCTTTGGACAAAAAAACCCCAAACAAAACCAAAAAAAAAAAACAACAAAAAAAGCCCCCCCAAAAAACAAAACAAAACAAAACAATAAAAAAAAAATCTAAAAAAACCAAAAAAAAAAACCAAAAAAAAACAACAACAAAAAAATAAAAACCACAATCTCAAAAGAAACCCAGGGATTTCCCAGCTCCCAGCTGACTTGGTCTATTGATACTTTTTCACTTTTCATGGTACAGCATTTATGTGATGTTTCTAGAAAAGAAGAAGGACTTTAACAATTAGCATTAGAAGAAATACAGTCCACTTATACATTTGTGTCTCTTCTAAGGCCTTTTTTTTATCTTATGTGTTGTATTCAGTTGTGTTTCCAACAGTATTCCTGTTCCTGAGTATTCCTCAGGAGGAGAGTATTACAGCTGGTGAATATTACAGACATATTGGATATATATAGATACCTAAAAAGCCCTGATAATACAGTGAAGAGACAGGGACAGAGACAACCACTAAAGTGGAAGAGCAAATATCTATTGCCCAACTTCTACATTAGAAATTTTCTGAATAATTTGTAGAGACAGATGAAGAAAAAGCCTTGAATCATCATCTGAACTTAATTTAAAAAAATATTTAGAATAAGCATCAGGAGGAAAAAGAAATTAACATTTTTCTTTTTCTGCTTAATACCTGAAGGACGGAGACCAGCAGTACCAATTCAGTATGCTATAGCAAAATTACACTTACTTGAAACAAGGCAGCAATTCAAAAAGCCAGCTGCAAATTCTCACCTCCATGGATTTCAGCAGAGAAATGTTTGCATTTACACTTTTCAGCTACTCTTATTGAAAAGAGTATTAAATAAATATAAGATGGGAATCAGTGGCCAAGTGTGCTGAACTGTATATTCACCATAGCTAAATGTGCTAAATGTTTGATGAAGGATATAAATAATTAGTAACATACACACACATTTAAAAAGTTTCTTTTGCTCAGGCATGCATATATCTGACATCTGAGTCTGTCATAGCACAATGTGCTCTCTTTGGTACTTCCCTTCCTTACCCCTTTATGTGTCTAACCAGGGGACCATGTTCTTTTCCTGTGCCTGTCAAAGAAGCAATGGCCCATCATTTCACTGTATCCTCTTTAATTCTTTCCACTACAGCATGGATCTATTGATGTTCATTACCTGTTCGCTGGGAATTATATGTAGGGGAACACAACATAATCAATTCATTCACATCACTACTGATGTCATTCTTGCATAAGCATAACACCATACACTTATTTCCTAAGCTCTCTTGATTTGCCTGCTCACAATCACTCTCTAAGGCACTTTTAATCACATCAGGCCTGAACTGAGAAAATATAAGAAAATTCTTTTGATTATAAAGGAGATACGTATGAATGCATGCATACACATAGATACTTATAAAACGGGTGTTACAAAATTCTCTAGCACACAGCATGCAGATATCCTGGATGACAGCATATTTTAAGGACTTAGATAAAAGAGACTTGTACTCATGAAAATATTAGAGGTACACTTTAACACAAGTGCATGCACTAAAAACAGGAAATCGATTTTGTATTTAGTTTAACAATCTTTATATTTAGTCTTCAATACAGAAACTAACTAAACTGCATAAATATCTTCAAACATGTTAAAGACTCTAAGACAGCTGTATATTTATCATAATTTACTAATTTACTTGCAATGAATTACTATCACCTTGATCTGGCAATGATAGCTTTAAATATAAAAAGGAGCCTTCTTGAATATTTTGTTACAGTTTGTTTTATTTTGTTTTGAAGTTAGCTATTCCAGAAGTTGCACTCGAAGAGAACTCTAAGAATTCTAATAAACCTAGGTTTAGAAAAGGACCCCAAGGGCTTGAGAAAAGGACCTCCAAAGTGATGAATTTAACTGAAAGGTCTCAAAATAAAAAAAAAAAATCCTTTTTTTTCCCCTAGTGACATGATGCTCAGGACATACTCAGACTAAAAGACAAATAAGAAAACGCTATACAAAGGATGTATGATTGTTATCAACAATGGTTTTCCTCCCCCATTTACTCTCCTTGCCTACAGCTGAAATATGTTGCTCTTCAGCTAGACTACTTAAATAGAACACCTGAGATCCTGCAAGCAGCAAGAGATGTTTCATGTACAAGGAAAAGAATTAACACCTCCCCATCATGAATGCAAAATATTTATTACATCTTCAGGGACCATGATTAGAAAGTGCCATATCACTCTACAGAAATGAAATTTTATATGGATACCCATAGAGTTTGTTGGTCAGAGTTACTTTTATGTATTTCCAACCACACAAGATGGTTGGAAATATTATTCATTCTACCAGGTGACAAAAATGAAGAGAATGAAATGTGACCAGTTCTATAACGACTCTTACACTTGGGGAAAAAATAGAAAACCCTTAATTTCTTTTTCTGCCTAAACTCTAACAAAAACCAATCATGAAAATTACACTGAAACACAGATTGCAATCACTACTTACCTGTCGGTATGCAACAAGATATTAAACATCAAAAGATTTGGAAAGGTTAGAATTCCTCAGAAGGTTTCTTACCTCAGTGTGAAGATTAAAAATCATTGCTCATGGCTGGATCATTTTATAATTTTAAATCATGAGAGAATGAAAAATAGTTTCAAAACAAAAAAGCATGGGGAAATGAACAGATGGATAAAACACCCCTATTAAAAGATATGAAAGAACATATGCAGTGTTCTTCTAAATAAAGACACATATTCAACGAAAAACCTTTGGATGTGCAGTGCCATCAGTTCCGTTATTAAAAAAGATAATGAAGACTAATACCAAATTTTTTACTACCTCTAGTGTAGAAATAAGTTTGCAGCATTCAGAAAAGCAATAATAAGCTGTACTATAATGAGAATTCCATATAAAGAGTGCTAAGATGCAAGGTGTGGAGAGTGGGTGTGGGGGAAGACCATGAGTGAATTGTTTTGATTTTAATAAAGTACATAATTTCTCATCAATGTCAGGTTTGTGTCTTTGACTCATGAACAGGCTTTGTGCATTGAAAAGGTCATGGAGTTTGCTCATGCCTTAGGGAAGCCATTTCACATCTGAAGGACATTTGTGAAGTCAGATGCAAATAAACGACAAAGTATATCTTTTTCTAGTCAGTCAGAACATATTGTAAGTATGCAGCAAAATTTCATATAAAAACAGTTGAGCATGGGAAAAAGCAAAGATGGTCATGTATAACTAGAGATAAGCATCCACTTATCAAATTTGTAGCTTTCATCAATGTCTCATAGTGCAATGTCCCCAAAATATTTCTTCCCAACTGAAAAAGTCTCCAAGTTATCACAAAAAAAGGTACAATAACAGGGATAGTTTTTAAAAGTGGCCAACCAGGTCTGTGATTTTCTTTATCTCCTGGAGTATTTTTCCTTATTCAACTTAATTAGTTCCTCCCTGGTCCATGACAAGTGATCTGGGGCCAGTTTGAAGCAAACCCTCAGCCACTATTAGCACAAAATAACCACATGGATGGAGCATCTTATTTACACCAGGCTGTCCTCCTTGACACCTAGACATCCACACAATGCAAACCAGACTCTAATTTTAGCAATATCACACAACTCTTGCCTTCCAGAAATGCCAAATGGTAGTGCACCACAAAGAATCTCAGAGAGTACATCCCAATCAGTAGCATATAACAACAGAAATGAGACTGTTGGAAACTTTAGAATAGATATTGATTCGAACAAGATGTCAACATTTTTAGCATTCACAGAATGCTTTCTTCAAACCTTCTAAGAAATGCTAGTGAAAGCCAGTGAAAGGGTTTTTATATTGTTTCTTTTTCTGTAAAATATGCTTTGAAATACAGAAAAGCTGTCAGATGAATATGTTTCAGATTACAAACAGCTACTACAGAAAAACAGTCTCCCCTCACTCCACAAACAAGTATCTTTATTTATCTGATTTTAATTCTCTCTCATGTTTTCTGAGATTTTTGAAGATAAGGAGAAACTTACTAATGTACAATTATGTCCATTTCTATCTATCAAATAGGCCACACATATTAGAGAAAGGTATTTAGTCTGCATGTGGTACAAATGTTTGCCTCTGCTTTGCAGACAGTTGTGCTCTAGCAGTAGTGATCTGACACATTCCATCCATTTGAATTCTGAGCACTTGCATATGCACTTCTACCCTCTTCATTGTCCTCAGAGGACAGATAGACCCCTCAAACTTTCACAAGTTAGTCAGGTCTTTTGAGTAACTTCAAAGACTTTTGATCTTACAAGCTTCTTTGGTTTTATGGGATAAATTTGGGGAGCATTTAATCTGAACAAGTTTCTAAAAACACCTGAGAAATGGTGTGCTAGATGCAATGCAGAGTTTGATGTTGAAATTTCTTACGTTATCCTGGGTACACAGCATATACATAGCAGTTTTAAAATACTTTGTATTTATGATATCTTATTGATACCATTTGATTGTAGGTTTTTCCTCCTAATCTTCTGAAAGAGTAACTCCACCTTTGTCCAGGACAATGCCATTGAAGCATGGAGGAAGTTACACTTTTCCCTGTAATTAGCTTTCTAATTGCAACATATGCAATTTGAATGAGTTTTGTGGCCTGACATCCCATCTCCTGCTACCATCAGATGATCTCAAAAAAGAAAAAAATAGATACATACTGGAAGAAATTAATGTAATTCTCTGTCTGAGAATTTTTTCAGTAGATTGAAATGCATGCTTGAGTGACCTCTTTAAACCCCTAAGAAAATACCAAATTTATCTTGAACAAATTTTTTTCAAATGGACCAAAAGTTAGGCTTCTGATATCTGCCTTCCTCTTTCCTCCTTTGGAACTCAGGACTTGTTTCAACTCCTCGTCATAAGAACAAAACAAGCGATAGAGATAAATTGTTCACTGAGAAACCATGACTTGTTGTCTGAAAAAAAACTGTACAGATTTTCCATTTATCTTTCAGGTGTGTTAAAATACCTAATTCTTGAGGAATGGAAGTCAATCAGATTGAATAGGGAAATCTTTGACCTGAATCAACCCTTGTAGTTCAAGGACTAACATTGGTATTTTAAGAAAAATTACCTTTTGTTTAAGATCCTGAGCAACAGAAAAAGAAACAAACCCAGAAGCAGCAAAACTTACTAAGACAAATTTTCCCTATGAATAGTTGTATCAATTTTTAAGAATACAGAATCTTCCTCAGCTTCATGAATACAGAGAAAAATACTGACTTATACAGTATGTGTGCTCTAATCCATTTATTTTGTGTTAGTCCTGAAAAGAGATGAAATGTTTGCTTTCTTCTGACATCCATTTCAGTGCTCCTCATCCCACAGAACTTTGTTAGGGTAATGCAGACTTGATTTTCTATCAAATTAGTTGCAATGTAATCTGCCATTAATTCATGACCAGACTCTAGAGCCTGGAGCTGCATTTCTGAAACTAAAGAATTTTCACTGTCCATTGGCTTCACAGATCTGCCCTATATTGTCTTTATTATCTATTCATAGACCATGAAGTTAACTTTTGCCAGTACTACATTTTCTATCCCGTGCTTCTATATTAATGAATATTTTATCCTCCCTCTCAAGTCAGCATAACCAGTTCTGGTAAATAATAACCCTGTGCATACTTCATGCTCTTCACATTTTAGTGATATCTTAAGTCCCCAAATTAACAACCCATGACAAGGCATTTCTCTTGCAATATTATCTCTTCTGGACTTCCATGCTTGTTACAGAGATAACTTGCCAAAACAAATAAAGCAAATTATGTTCAGTACACCCATGTTGTTTGCCTGTAGTGACAGCATAAGTCCTCATTTTTTAAGCAGTTCTGAACAAGAATGGATGCCAAGAATCAAAGCTGTTCCTTCTCTTTATCTTTTTTGTAAAACAGAATCTAAATTCTTTATTCTGTCCTCCAAGGATGTTTTCACAGCTACATTAACTGAAAACCCCAGGGGTTTTCAAACCACTTCCCTGACTCCCCGCTTTCCCCAAACCATTACAACAGCCAGGGAACTGAAACACTGCCCTGATTTTTGAAGTTATCATCAGGCTGCAGTTGAATGAGAAATTACAATTGTACAACTGGTTTGTAAATTAAGCTGTGCTACTTATCACAAACACAACTTCAGAAAGCAGCATGTAATAAAATTACTACTGAGATCAGAAAAGAAATCTTGTACTTTTTATATTTTTTACTTCTATTTTCCACCTTCATAAATGGTTACATATCCTCTTATCCATCATTCTTTTGAGTTTCTTTTTAATTTAAACTACTATTAACAGTATGTTCTTCCCTGCTTCTCCTTTTGTTCTTTTTCTCATCTTTCACAGTTCTTAATGTAGGTTTCTTCAATCTATGTTAATGTTATGTCAGCCTGAAACCACAGCGTTCCCATCGGTCACTCCCTTGACAAAGCCCAAGCAACCCATTTCTTGCTTTGCTTTTTCCTCCTACTGCTTTTTCCGTGGCATGCCTGAGAGCTGCTGTCTCAATAGTAACATTAGAAAACTACTGTTTCTCACAGGCCATAAACATACCTACTTCCAGAAGACAGGGCAATGAAAAAAATGGTGAGGGAGGGTCTGCATTCTCCTTGCGGCATAAAATTTAAAATGGAGTAGTCATAAAATAATTATGCAATTTTATTCAAATAACTGATATGCAGCTGACAAGGTAAAGAGATCAGAAGAAAATATTTTTTAAGTTTCTCCTTTTGCTGTTAAAGAAGGATTGGTGTTTGGTCATTTCATGTTACTGCTGTGTTCAGCAGTATGTGCCAGTAAAGCTTTTTAGTGTCATGCTGTCGTTGTGCTTTGAGTTATCTCAGTATTGGAAAGGACACATTCTTTCTTCCCCTTCATACCTGTCATGCTGATTGAAACTCACAACCTGCAGCAGAGAAAGAAATTTCATTACAATGATTTAAAGCATTTGTTTCTGCAATGTGCATGATGAGGGAGTTTATTTCTTATTTGTACAGACAGAAAACACTTTATAGCCTAAACCCCACCAATTATCAGAGAAAATAAAGAGCATTTATTGTATATATTCAGTTATTATGCTGACTGATACCTCTGAGATATTTTAGATACTCTGTTTATTTTATTAAATGGAAAATAAAGGATTTAATTATAATTTTAAGCTAGATGTGATTATATAATATCAATCTCCCAACAGGTACTAAATAGAAAGATTACATAAGAGAAAATTCCACCTACATTTTTTGCAGGGCTTGGGGGAAAGAGGTCATCTGGCAAAAAACAGCAAAAATTATTTCCTTGAATATTAATGTAGGGGTTTGTATTGTACCAGGAAATGACAGCAAATTTAAGGAAATATGATGGCAGCAATTTTTAACTCTCTGAATATTAATAAGCTTATTTTCAATTTATCGTCAACTGTCACATTATGTAATTGTGGAAGCAGACTCTACCTCTTACATCAAATAGGCATATGTTCACTTCACTGGAGAAGCAAATCCCAGGCATGTGTACTGACAGAGCTGGGAATAATATGTGTTTAAGGAGGGAAGGAGAGGAAAGAGAAACACAAGTCAATTTTTTCAGCCGTAGACTTCGAGTCACACAAAATTCTCTGGGAAGATCCCTTTCACTTAAGAACCATCTCAGACCTTTGAAAGTGCTCTGGCATGCATTTAAATTGCAATTTAAACTGCAGTTAAGCAACGGCATTAAGTTGTCAGGACAGAGAATAGATGTCAACAGTAGATCATTTCCTGCTGTCCTTTCAGTAAGAGCACTTGACATCAAATCAGGCACATCCACTTTGCTGGGTCTGCTCTACAGTGAACTTTCTAGAATGGTGCCAAAATAATGCTGCAGAAAAAATTAAGTCAAATACAAATATGACAGACATATTTCACACACTCTGGTCTGCAGTATTTGCAGAACGAGACTACAGGGAAAACAGTGGAACACACATAAAGCAAAAAGAGAAGGGAAGGTAATTAAACTTTTAATTTGTTTTTTTGTTTATTTGTTGAGGTTTTTTTCTCTTTGTTTTTGGTGCCGTTGCTATTTTTTGTAGTTGTAATTTTTGTTTTAACATATTCTAAAATGTATGTTAATATGAGTTTCTATTCCTCATATTAACTGCTGATGTATGTACTTTGTTTTCTACAGATTCAGCATAATTCATTATCCAAGATTTCATAGCCTTTGACTCTCATGCAATTAATGGAGAAGGAAATGATTTCAGAGGGCCCAGAAGAAATAAAATTTACAGATCATGTGGCCATAAAATGCTGTTTGTCACCTAAACATAGAATAGTCTTCAATATTTGGGAAAGAGATACCTGCACTTTTCAGAGCATCAAACTCATAAACTACTGACCAGGTTACAATAGGCTGTTTCACACTGATAGTATTCAATTTCCAAAACATTTGTTTTCATTCAGGCTAAAATACTACAGAAACAGAACAACTAGAAAATTAAGTAAACAGGAAAAAATGGTTTAGCCGACTTGAGGTTCCAGTCAAGAGAGGTACACCCAATTTCCTGCACAGGTAGAGCATCATTCAGTTTTAACTCTTTATCACTGACAGCCTGAGCCAAGAATGCTTGAAGTATAAAGCAAAGCCTGACCAACTAGTAAATGCAGAACCAAAAGAAGTATGAGATGTCTATATGCTCTAAAACTGGCATGGGGATACTCCTGTATGGTCTAAATTTTCTGGAGTAAATCTTGACCTGATTCTTACAGACAAAAAGAGGCAAGTCCCCGTGCATCTACAAAGCTTTAGGACCCAGCACAAAACAGGGAATTTGAGTTCACAGAACTCTGTTTTATTTGCTTACCATGGAAAATCTGAAAGTAACTAATCTTATTCAAACTGAAAATTATTTACTTATATCATGACTCTTTATCAAACAGATAAACAGGTAGGCCTTTTTCTAGAAGACAGTTTTCTTCCAGTTTCTACACCTCTCTTTTAGAAAAGGAATTATGCTGGAAAATGTTTGCAACTATCTGCATGCTGTAGAAAGATTTCTGAAATAGTAGTTTCAGCATAACTGAAGAGAACTATCTGAACACCTATCTCTCCTGTGAATGATTTAAGAAAATTATGGACAGTGATATTTGCTATCTACTCAAATTTACTTACATTTCTCCCTTTGTATGAAGAACAGTGAGACTCCTTCATGTTTGCTTGTAGGATTTCTTAGATAACTATTTTCTTAGTAGGGTGTATCCAACAGAGAATCCAAATATATATTTAGTAACATGTTGGTCAGTTATTTAATAACTGTGGTATCCAAAAAAAAGGATTGTAGGGTTGTAGCATCCTGGATATAAAGGCTTGATATAAATAGATGAGAAAATCCTTCCTCAAAAGCTAAAATCTGCAAATAAATTTCAAAACACTAACATATCCCAGTATATAATGATAAAAATACGAAGGCAAGCTAACAGGCCAGGTAAATAAAAATAAAAATTTTCAGTAGAGATAGTGAAAGAAATCTGATGGTTCTGTATAATGACTACTTATAATAATAGTACAATTCCTTTCCTTTTGTTTGAGCACCTGGAAAACAGGTTTTGTTCTCACTGGTAAAAGAAACATGAAAATTATAGTAGGTAACAATAGTATAGGTCTGGTACTTATATCTTTCAAGTGACTGGGAGAAGAAGAGGAAAGAATAAGTTTAGAAAGAGACAGAGAAAACATGGCCATTCAAGTGGTGAAATTCAAGCAACAGTTATTGTTCCTCAACCTTTCCTGCTCATGCACAGCGCAGGAAATGAAGATACATGCTCATACATAGAGCAGCATATGATGTGTAAGTATAAAAATCTCCAGCAAAATTAGAGAAGAGGGATATTGAGAAGTTTGTAGACAAATGACAATACGAGCAGGGGTTGGTTGTCAGATTTAATTTTAAATATAACCTTGTTCACAGAAGCAACAAGACAAGCAGAAAATATATCAATCCTTATTTAAAGGATTAAAGCCTGAATAAAAGAATTTTGAAAGTATGTCCTCAGCCCAAGAGGAAAGTGGGTCAGAGCATCCAGCAAAAATGTTATTACTAGCTAATATGCACTGGAGAATATAATGCAATGTATTAGGCAAAACCAGCCTTACTTCTAGTTTTGTTTTTCTCTGAAATGTTAAAGATAGTTAAAGAAACACATGGAAAATATCAGGGGTTTGTGTTTGGTTTTGTTTGTTTGCTTGGTTGGTTGGCAGACTGGTTGGTTGGGTGTTTTTTACAGTGTCTTATCTTGTTAGAACAAGTTCAAACATTTCCTCCTAATAATTTTGCTACTGCACAACTTCCTAGAACTCTAACACCATATTTCCTGAAGAAACTAAAAGGCGTCCAGAAACTCCCATTCATTGAAGTGAATAGAGTCTAAGAAAAGACAGACACAGCAACAAAAAATGCATTGGTACAATGCACCACATAATACATCCATATTAATTAGTACTGAAGTGTATTTACACTGTTCAATCAATTACTTTGTAATTAAAATTGCTCATTTAACTAGAAGCAAGAATTAAATGCCTGAATTGCTCAATTATGAAACAGAAGGGAAAAGACTAATATAATCATTACTTACAAGCAATCCAAGACAATAAATTTTATCTGCAGGGCTCTTAAGATATACATGCAACCAATGCAATTAAAATACTCTGATTAATTATTTATGTCTAAGCTTGTAGCCATTCTTCTACCCACATCCATACTGAGGCTGCATTTCTGCACAGGGGATGAAGTAGCTTAGCTGCTGTCACTTTTTTTCATGTAATCACATAGCTTTTTCAGATAAGTGCTTCAGTGTCATAGACATTTATATAGACTTCCATTTAATTACAGGGACAGAAATAATTTACATAACAAGTCTAAAATCTAGTTCAGACCCTGTGGGTCTTTAAGGCAAAAGGAAGTGGAGTCATCTCGGTAAGATAATTCCTCTTGGGAGTTGTCATTCACATTTAAATTTGACACTGATTAGAAGAAGTGGGAGCAACCACACCTTGTTTCTGAACCACTGAAAACACATACGAACAGTGCAGTGCATGCCTGTGCATCCGTGGTTTAAGGAGGGTATGAGCCTGTGGCTTAGTGGGGTGAGGGACCCTGTGAAAAACAAGAGGAGAAAAGCTGAGCTATTGATAGAGTATCCCCAAAGGCAACCAGCAACCAACATACTAACAAAGAAGGAAATCTCCTCAGTCAGTAGCACTGATTCATCCCTGATAGGCTCCATCAAAACTTACTTTGAAGGGAGGTAGTTGGCAGGACAAAAGCACCCTGATGAGTGCAGGATAACAAAGTCAGCCACAACTACTCCAGAAAGAGTAGTCTTATGCCTACCTATGTGTCTACCAAAAGTAATTCCCACCTACTTAAAATTATCTTCTCTGAAAGAGCTTCCATGCACACAATCTCCTGGACAGACCAGACCCTTGCTGGGGATACCCAGCTGACTTTGTATTCTGTAACACCAACCATCTTTGAAGTGGGACTTCTCCATCATCAATTTGTTCCATTCCTGGGAAAGCTTTGGTGCATGTTGTACTAGTAACATTTCACATAATATATGTACATATGTATTGGTAGTCTCACAGATAAAGATTCATAAGTATATATTTACTTCACTAGTTGGAATTATTAACTTACTTGAAATATACATATATATATATATATTTGTTTACTCTTGTAGTATATACTTGTTTTCCTAGTAGTAACTTTGTAGTGACTTGCAATCTACATTTACTAGTGTTAGTAATGTATAAATGTGGGAATACTTAGCAGAAATTTGTAATAAAGAAATTTGAAGAAACCCAGGCTTCTGTGACTTTGTGTTCTAAAGAATCTTGAGAAACCCATGGTCACAATCTGTACCCACAGATGGGGTAACCCTCATGAGTCATGTCTGTGGCTGCCACAGGTTCTTAAAACCTTCTGTGCCTCAGTTTTCAATGGTAAGACTGTCCTCAAGCATTGAAACGTTACCCACAACAAAGGAAGAATTAGGGACCACTTAATCCAATTATAAATGCAATAGTCCATATGTAGCTGAGGGTTCTGAAGGGTGCTGGCTACTGTCTAAATCCTATGAAAGATTATAGAAATTGGGGATGTTCCTGATGACTGAAGAAGGGCAGACTCACACCCGTTTTCAGGAAGAGCAATGCAAGAGGAATTTAATGAGCTATGGGCCAGTGAGCCTCATCTCAGTCCTGGGAAGAGAAGGAAGGAAGGATTCCAGGAAGGATTCCAGGAAGGAAGGATTCCAGGAAGGAAGGAAGGATTCCAGGAAGGAAGGAAGGATTCCAGGAAGGATTCCAGGAAGGATGCCAGGAAGGAAGGAAGGACTCCAGGAAGGAAGGAAGGATTCCAGGAAGGAAGGATTCCAGGAAGGAAGGAAGGAAGGATTCCAGGAAGGATTCCAGGAAGGATGCCAGGAAGGAAGGAAGGACTCCAGGAAGGAAGGAAGGAAGGATTCCAGGAAGGAAGGATTCCAGGAAGGAAGGAAGGATTCCAGGAAGGAAGGATTCCAGGAAGGATTCCAGGAAGGAAGGATTCCAGGAAGGATTCCAGGAAGGAAGGAAGGATTCCAGGAAGGATTCCAGGAAGGATTCCAGGAAGGATTCCAGGAAGGAAGGATGGATTCCAGGAAGGAAGGATTCCAGGAAGGATTCCAGGAAGGAAGGAAGGAAGGATTCCAGGAAGGAAGGATTCCAGGAAGGATTCCAGGAAGGAAGGAAGGAAGGATTCCAGGAAGGAAGGATTCCAGGAAGGATTCCAGGAAGGAAGGAAGGATTCCAGGAAGGAAGGATTCCAGGAAGGAAGGAAGGATTCCAGGAAGGAAGGATTCCAGGAAGGAAGGAAGGATTCCAGGAAGGAAGGAAGGATTCCAGGAAGGAAGGATTCCAGGAAGGAAGGAAGGATTCCAGGAAGGAAGGAAGGAAGGATTCCAGGAAGGAAGGATTCCAGGAAGGAAGGAAGGAAGGATTCCAGGAAGGAAGGATTCCAGGAAGGAAGGAAGGAAGGAAGGAAGGAAGGAAGGAAGGAAGGAAGGAAGGAAGGATTCCAGGAAGGAAGGAAGGATTCCAGGAAGGATTCCAGGAAGGAAGGAAGGAAGGAAGGAAGGATTCCAGGAAGGATGCCAGGAAGGAAGGAAGGATTCCAGGAAGGAATGATTCCAGGAAGGAAGGAAGGAAGGATTCCAGGAAGGAAGGATTCCAGGAAGGATTCCAGGAAGGAAGGAAGGAAGGAAGGAAGGATTCCAGGAAGGATGCCAGGAAGGAAGGAAGGATTCCAGGAAGGAATGATTCCAGGAAGGAAGGAAGGAAGGATTCCAGGAAGGAAGGATTCCAGGAAGGATTCCAGGAAGGAAGGATTCCAGGAAGGAAGGAAGGAAGGATTCCAGGAAGGAAGGATTCCAGGAAGGAAGGAAGGAAGGATTCCAGGAAGGAAGGATTCCAGGAAGGAAGGAAGGAAGGAAGGATTCCAGGAAGGAAGGAAGGATTCCAGGAAGGAAGGAAGGAAGGAAGGACGGATTCCAGGAAGCATTCCAGGAATGATTCCAGGAAGGATTCCAGGAAGAATTCCAGGAAGGATTCCAGGAAGGAAGGATTCCAGGAAGGAAGGATTCCAGGAAGGAAGGAAGGATTCCAGGAAGGAAGGAAGGAAGGAAGGACGGATTCCAGGAAGCATTCCAGGAATGATTCCAGGAAGGATTCCAGGAAGAATTCCAGGAAGGATTCCAGGAAGGAAGGAAGGATTCCAGGAAGGATTCCAGGAAGGAAGGAAGGATTCCAGGAAGGATTCCAGGAAGGATTCCAGGAAGGATTCCAGGAAGGAAGGATGGATTCCAGGAAGGAAGGATTCCAGGAAGGATTCCAGGAAGGAAGGAAGGAAGGATTCCAGGAAGGAAGGAATGATTCCAGGAAGGAAGGAAGGAAGGAAGGATTCCAGGAAGGAAGGAAGGAAGGATTCCAGGAAGGAAGGAAGGAAGGAAGGATTCCAGGAAGGAAGGAAGGATTCCAGGAAGGAAGGATTCCAGGAAGGAAGGAAGGAAGGATTCCAGGAAGGAAGGAAGGATTCCAGGAAGGAAGGAAGGAAGGAAGGAAGGAAGGAAGGAAGGAAGGAAGGAAGGAAGGAAGGAAGGAAGGAAGGATTCCAGGAAGGAAGGAAGGAAGGAAGGAAGGATTCCAGGAAGGATGCCAGGAAGGAAGGAAGGATTCCAGGAAGGAATGATTCCAGGAAGGAAGGAAGGATTCCAGGAAGGAAGGAAGGAAGGAAGGAAGGAAGGAAGGAAAAGAGAAAGAAAGAAAAGTGATAAACGTTGCATAAGTTTAACAAGAAGAAATCATGGTTGGCCAACCTCCTTGCTTTCTGCAAGAAGGCATCTGATTTTTTGGATGAGGGGGGGATATGTTATATTCCTTGACTTAGCAAGGCGTTTGACATGTTTATTCTTCTGTAGTGTCTATCTCCAAATTGCTACAAATATGGGCTGGATAAATGGACAATAAATGAGAGATTGCTGCACTGTCACATTGAAAGGGTTATGATCAGTGGTTCAAAGTCCAGCAGCCAATAACCAGTAGGGCTCCTCAAATTAGTCCTGGGACTTTTACTGTTAGTGTCTCCTTAAAAAAACTTTATAACTGCAGTCTTGCAATGAAGGCATACAGAGGGTAGAAAGGAGGGGATGGTATAATGAGAAGAGGGTGCTGCTCTTCATGTGAGAAAACAGTTGAATGTCTGGAAGCAACTTAAAAACAACAGGGTCACTTTTCAACTCAATGCTATTTCTTTTCAAAGAGTATAACTCCGTTTACTTTAAATATATTCCTCATTTCTATCCTGTTGAGGGAAAAAAGGTAGAAGTGCCAAGTGAAGTGAGAAATTGATGTTACTCCCTGAAGAATTTTGTTAAGATAATTTGCTTTGAAAGCTTCAAACTTTATCCTTGGGTCATACATTTAGAATATTTTGAAATCTGGAATTTATATAGAAATATCCAGAACACTGCAGTGATGGGAAATAGTTTATTATTTCCTTACAGGAAAAGCACAGTTTTTCCCCTTCCATTCCCCCTCTTCTCCCATAAATGGCAAAAGAAAAACATTTCAAAGTTATGCTTCAAGGAAAAAGATCTTTAAGTTCTTTTTATGCCTGCCTTGAGAAGTTGGTTGGTTTTGTACAGAAACATTTTCTGATTTGCATGAGAACAGCCCAGGTGTAGAAGGGGTGAGCACTCACCACTTATCACTCTTTACTATCTACCAATAAGACAGATTTTGAGCCAGATAAGTGAAAAGGCCAATGAGCAGATCCTGCTAGGTGGGACAGTGCTTTTTATTTTGCCAGTATCCTACTTTGCTGACTACCCCCCACCCCCAGAAAGGTATTGGGACATTCATATTCATGAGGATAGTCGAACATAGGCCTGAAGGCATCCATCCCTTCCCATGGGGCATAACTGGCTCAGTATGCTCATGTGAGAGGCAGCTGTCATGTCATAGGTGTCCTAAGCCATCAATGACTCCTGAAATGCCCCCCAGACACCCACTTCTGGGCCTCTCACCTCTCAGAGGAGCACATGGTCCACAGTGTTGCATCAGACAGTGTAAAACACCACTTCCCAGAGGAGGTATCTGGGCATTCCCACCTGAATTTGGAACACAGATTAACCTAGACTGAAGATTACATAGATTAACATAGACTGAAGCCTATGTTTCCTGTGCTTACCCCGTCCTGACAGGTCAAAGCTGCAACCGTCAGGTCGGCCAATGGACATAGAAATTGAAATAGCAACAATCAATCTTATCACTTGATGCACCTGATAGCTTTCCTCTCTGCTAGCTACTCTTATCTTTCCTCTCTTTCTTTCTACTCCTTATATATTTTCTTAGGTGACAACTTTATACTTTTATATAGATAATAACAAAAACAACTACATGCCTCTTTTCCATTGCAACCATTTTTTTCCAAAATAAATCCTACGTATACATAGAAATAAAATAAAATTTAAAAAAAACCTAAAAACCACTGGTTTTGTTTTGTCTAATCTGCCCTAACCAGAACCTCAATAACTCTCACCTTCAAAGGCAGGTCCTAACACAGCCTTGAAGGACACTCCGACTCAGAACACTGAAGACCCTCCTCTTCAGTAGCTCTTCATTTATGCAGCAGCATTTATTATTATCAGCAATAGCCATTATAGTATTAGACAATATAATTCTTTTCTCCTCAGAATGAAAACATTAGAGATTATGTTTGAAAAGACCAACATATTTGACTCAAAAAGGGCAATGAAGATAAAGGTTAGTGGAGATAATCTATTTCCAGATAGGGTTTATTTTCATTCCTGTTATGGGTTCAGTGCTGAGCAGCCATCACTGGCAGCCACAGAACTAATAGAAGATGAATATATTTCTTGATTAGTGGAAAACTGTCAGTCTGGGGCCAGAAAGGGAGGGCAGAAAAATGCACAAAGTAGTTAAAGAGTTCTTAAACGCACATGCTACATAGGTTATATTGCTGATATTTTCTAAGAAACTGAAATGCTACTTATGGGGACTTCATTTCTTAAAATGTCTTTGTAGGCATATAAGCCAGCAATGAAAGACCACGTCATTAATTTCTAAAGTTTTAATGGCACTCCATAATACGGGACAGACTGGAAGAGTGAAATTTCAAGTTCATAACAAGTTAGTGTTTTGCATGTACTTAGACTGGAATATGCCTTTTGTATAAATTTCTATTAAAAGATTACCTAAATTATTAGTAAATCAGAGGTCACACCACTAAATGTATTTTGTGTCTGACTCATTTAAATAAAAATGAAAGCTCAATATACAACCAAACTCCTTTGCCATGGAAACTCATTTACCCCTAAGCTTATGACAAGTTATCATAAAGTTGCTTAAAAAAGAACAAACAACAAAAGATTTTTTCATTTTCCCTTAGCCAACTAAATTTACTTCTCCAAATTGGTCATCTGGCTAACAACAGTAAGAAAGCATTTCACAGCAGATAAGTGACAAGCATTAGTCTGATTTACCTTCCTTCAAAGTAGCTCTAAAACGAAAACTCTTAAGCTCACTCCAGCCAAGTTTTTAAGATCTGTTCACACACCCACTCATCACATCTGCTATCAGCTCCACACTTCTAAGCACTCCCTCAAGCTGCAGTCTGAGTGGAGCACCAAGTCTGGCTTAACATACTGCAGCATATTAAAGATTTTGCAGTCAATCTGAGCTTTGTGCACCCCAACCATCCTTTCCCTCATATCTGCTAGAACTGTTCCCATTTCCTGTGATTATCTGTTCATGATCCTGTGTATTTTCTTACCTACTGTCTCTGCAACAAAGTCTTTTTTTTTTTTTTTAGATGGTTGTAACTTTAATTATGTTTTTCTTCTGCAGTGGTACAATATTTAGATTAAGCACCAGAGAACTCTAATGAGGGAATGGCAGAGTCTGTTTATGCTGTATGCCACAAATGAGTCTTCCTTCTCAAGCTAAAAACACGTCCCTTTGGGTGCCATATGTTTTTGGCCCTGTAAATTATGCTCAAAACCTTTGTTGCCTTGTTGTGATTTAAGGACATTTATCAATTCCAAATTTTCCACAAGAAAATAACTGCTTTAGTGAAGAATAGCTTTGTGCTCAGCTTTCTGCTCTCTAGTCTATCCCTAATACTTAAGGGCTACTTTTGTTAAGGAAATCAGAGGTACCTACAAAAGAATAATCAGACTGACTGCTTCTTCTAAGACTTAGTTCTCTGTCAGACTGCTCCTACAGAAAAAAACTGCTTCAGCATTCCTTTTTTTTTCCCTAAGTGAGCCATCAGATGAGTTCACCAAGCCAGTTTGTTTAGTTTTTCACTTTTTCATGGTCACTTTTTCACTTTTTCAGACTTTCCATTGGAAGGTTTTGAAAGCTTCCAAAATCCACCATTAAGTGGTCAGTCTAGAATAGTAATGTGAACATTCCCAAATGGCTGCTTTAATCCTAGACTGCCAGTAGATCAGATTCCTGGCAAAAATTCTCTTGTCAAAAAAGCAATCAATACACTGACTCAGTGCTCACTGGTCATTGGGACCAACTTTGAAATCAATAATATCATTGTAGGTTCAGGACTGGGGCTCATTTATCTAAGACTCCTTGGCATGGAGGTCTGGCCTGAGGCCCTAGTAAATTAAATTCTCATCAACTTGGGATGAACCTGAAATGGAATAAGGTACTCCTGTTTCAGACAGTGCATTTGCACTAGCTCTTAAATTTCCAGCAGTTGTACTTCCTGCTCTGATGTAGTTACTGCCACAGGGAAATATCCTTTTTTGATACCTGGTCTGGGTCCTAAAAGGCAACACCTCAATTTTGCAAGCTGTGTAATATATACATTTCTCTCTGACTGAGGACTGATAGATACTGAATATCAAATGTGGTGCCAAACCCCAGATTTGTAATTAGCTGTTATTTCTTTTCCAATAAAGCATTATATGGAGAGCTAAGGATCAGTAATAGCAAGGAAACCACAGAAGAATTGCTTCTCATATGGACTGCTTTCCCCAAGGCAGGATGAACAATGAGACAGAAAGGGAAGGGGTAATGTTTTTCCTCCTTCTGATGACCCAGCCAAAACACTAATGCTTAAGGTAAAACTGCATAAACATGTAGCAAACTGAAAACTATCTTTTGTCCCAGCATAAGCTTTGTCTTTATTATCAAACTTTTCTATCAGTCCTTTCTGAATTTTCATTCCATACGTAAGTAATTTTCAGTCACTACATTTATTTCTCATGTATATTTTACAGGCTTTTGAAGTTATATATATAATTTTTTTTCCATTCCTGAAGAAGGAAAAAATTTTACAGGTTTATTACAACATGCATCACTTGACTCCAAGTTCTGGATTTCTAACCTTATGCTTGTATTAGAGGTAGCATTTCAAAGAATTTACTGTTAGGGAAAAGTTTTCATTATTATTTAATAATTTAGTGTTCCAGATGAAATCATGCTACAGCATTCCACTCCAGGTTATATTTTCAGTTGTGAACAAGAAGAAAATATTTTTATTGATATTTTATTCCTTATTGCTTTCCCCAGACATTTCTATTTCAGAACATTATTTCTTCAATTTATCTTCAGAATATCTGTTTTCAGTATAAAAAGCAGTCCCAGTGTGGAGAAATGTAGCATTTATACTTCATCCACC
The DNA here is from genome assembly GCF_963662255.1 of Cinclus cinclus. Classification (NCBI taxonomy): domain Eukaryota; kingdom Metazoa; phylum Chordata; class Aves; order Passeriformes; family Cinclidae; genus Cinclus; species Cinclus cinclus. Next base: position 57,789,395 of record NC_085046.1, read on the forward strand.
ATTTATTGGAAAGAAATTATGTTTACTATTCATATGTTGATATAATCTTAATCTTTGTTATGTTAATTTGTTGAAAATATACTCTGTCCATGATTAGAAATATATAATAAACAGTTATGCTTTATTCATTTTGCTACTTCAATACATATATTGAAGTAGTAACATGATTCAAGCATAACTGTGTATTTAAATTTAATTACACAGAAAATAATTGAAAGTGCCAGACTAAACGTCAGCTCATTTTCTGAACAGTATGTATTTCCTAAGATGTGGAAAATTAATAGAAACTTTCTCACAAGAATGATGATATTTGTGGTTTTACAGTAAAATATGAAACTATTCTTCTTGCTCATTTACATTCATTTTAAATTTATTTCGCACTAGATTATTCATCACCTTGAAAAGCGCTGATCGGTTCGTGAAGTTACATAAAAAAATCTCCTTAAGGAAAAACATGAGCACAGGTGTTGTGCCACCTACATTTTGAACATCCCAACACGGAAATTACTTTCAAAAAATTTTAGGTGTTTACTCAGTATGGTTATCTGCCACTTTCCATGGTGTGAAATCTGATGATTTTTCTGTTTTATGAAGGAAGTTGCCTTAAAATATCCCATGCTCTTGGGACTGTAATATTGACTTATTCTCAGGAAGTTAGTGGGTGAGTTTCTGACCCAGATTTTCCCTAAAACATTACCTCAATCAGCAAGACAATATGTGCCTGAGTTCCTTAACTGTTATCCTCTGTCTTCTACTAAAACAACAAATGCTTACTGTGTGAATGTGAAGCTTCATGAAGAATTGATTGCCAAACTGTTGTACTCCTTGAACTCTCATAGAGGAGGAATTACCTGCTGTTTCTTTTTCAAAGTGCCTTTGCCTTCTAGCAGCTCCCAAGTCTGTGTTTGGTGACTGTCAAGTGTTAACACAGTACAGGTAGTAAAGAATAAAAGAAAAATTACTAAAATAATCCAATTTAGGCTTTGTGCCTTACAATATTATGTTTGATGAACAACAGAGGTGAAGTCATTGTAGCTCCAATTCTGCAATTCTTTCAATCAGTCATCTGAAACACCTCAGGGGAAAAATGTTATGTATCTTCAAACCCCCTCCTATATCTCAGCGCATAGTTATTATTACTTTAACAATTTCCTAGGTTACCTCAACATAGCTTGTTTTTTTCGAAAGATTTAGCTGCATTGCTCGTACACAGAGACAAACCAGAAGCCAATAATAACATTTTATTGGATCAGTAAGGGAGTTATCCCCGGGAGAATTTCCGGAATGGAGGCCCCCTCCAGACACCAGAGTGAAAACATGAAAGACGTGCCACTCTTAACGGGCAACTAGTGCCTTTCTAGCCTGGCCACCCAGACAGCAGTGGAGAAAGTCACAAAAGCAAGCAAGCCATTACCCTTGCATGCAGGAGGAAGGGTGCACAAAGCTAGGCAGGCCCCAAGAAGTTGCAAACACCTCCTGGGAGTTTTTTGCACATATAAAATAGCAATGCTTGAATGCGCAGAATCTTTTGTGTGGAGAAAGTAAAATTCCTTAGAGTTTAAGCAGATTCTTTGGGGAATTTCTGGAAACGTCTATCTGCCTGAAAAATGTGCAAATGCCCTTATGGCTCTCACTGTAAAGGATACAGCAAGGGCCTGAATTCAAGAGCAGAATTTCTCTCCCACCTCCACAACAGTTTTCAGATTTTAGTCTCTGGATATGTCCTCTCTATACACACATATACACACATTTATAATTATTTTATTTTGACATAACATTTATTTTAAGATAGAACTAAGGTGCCCTGGGTTTAGATGTGAAAACATCAAATATTTCTTGTCATCCCTGAGTTCTTATATGACAGATTTTGACAAAATTTCTGGTGAAATGCTGTTCTTTTCCCCACGTCTGCCCGTATTCAGTGAATCAATCATAAGCCTTCCCAGGAACAAGCAGTAAAGCCATTTTCCCCATAAGTTTATTTTTCACTTACACAAATATGCAATGTATCCCCTGATTATATTGCTACAGTTTATTTAGATTCATCCATCAGTGTATATACAGTAATGCATTTAGTAAAATTTACCATAGAAAATACCTTTCCTGAAGAGAAATGTTATACAGTTTCAGTCACCTAAATGCTAAGGTATGCTAAATTTTAAGAAAATCCACCAGAAAACTGAAGAAAAATAATGTTCAAACAAAACAAAGATAAGCTCCTCAAATCAAAGTCAAACCACTGATCAAAGATTTTTAGGGTAAATAATTTCCTTTTTGCTGTGAATGCACCAAAGCTTTCTGAATTGTTTCACATTACTTACTTAACTAATTGAATAAATAGTGCATGGTATACAGATAGGAGGCAACTGTGTTGGGGGTTGGTTCTTTCCCTTTTCCCTCTGTGGAATTTTCCCCATTGTCATGCCAAGATACCTGTTGACTGGGCCCTGGTGACAAGGGGGAGGGGAGAGAAGAGGGAAACCCCTCTATATCCAAACAGCCAGAAGAGGAAATGGAAGGCTCTGGCTCGGCCCATTTCCCCCACGGAGTTTGGATGAGAAGGACGATCGCCACCTCAGCCCATCCCTGCCATCCCAGCGCCAGGCACCATCCTCATTGCTGTCGGACCCTGCCCTGCTGTCTTCTCACTGTAACCTGCCACCATCCAGCACTCTGCTGAGCACCAGGACCACACCATGAGCGGAGGGCTCTCTCTCCATCTCTCTCTCCCCCTGGGACAGCGCTGCCATCACCCCCAGCCCTCCTGCGGCTCTGCGGGACCCGCCCGCCCCCAGCACCGGGAACTGCAGCTCAGGGAAAAGGTGCCTGCAGCCAAAAAAAAACTGGGACTGAGTTACTGTTGTGTTTGTGCCTAATTTCATAGCTGTTGTTGTTCTTGTTTGTCTTGCTAGATATACTAGTAAAGAACTGTTATTCCTACCCCCATATCTTTGCCTGAGAGCTCCCTTAATTTCAAAATCATAATAATCAGAAGGAAGGAAGGAAGGATCACATTTTTTCAGTCCAAAGGGAAGCTTCTGCTTTCCTTAGCAAACACCTGTCTTTCAAACCAGGACAGATTTTGGTCGCCCAACGTGGGGCCCGAGGGCATTGAGACGAAAGGGTGAAAAAGGAATAACAGTTCTTGAGTTACCTCAGTTTTGTGTTAGGTGGCATCATGTTGTCCAGCTTACCGTGGTTTGGGCTCCATGTGGCCACAGCTTTATCTCTCCCATTTGCAATCCCTTACTTGAACATGGGTCCTATAACTCAGGCTGCTGTAGCTATTATCCAGTTCCTTTTGTGGGCTGATAACATGAGAAATTAATGGATTTTTAACTTCCTCTGGAAGGTGGGTACATGGATTCAGGGCTATCACACTCTAACTGTATGTTTTTGGGGTTACTTTAATATTGGTACGTACTGTGAGGATATGACACTAGGAAAAATTTTGTCCCAACCCCTTACACAGTTTTTTGGATCTGCTCCACCAGCTTTTGAGGGGTTCAAATCTCTTCTAAGTAGTAATGATATCATACAGTGGCTGACATTGCTAATAGGCCTTATAACCTGTTCTATTTAACATTCCGAGATGAGGGGAGATTGACTTGGATGACAACCCCGATACGTCCCCAAAGAAGTAGGGATTCTGCCCCAGAGCCTGGCTCTGCCCCAGAGACTAAGGATTCTGCCCCAGAGCCTGCCCCTGCCCCAGAGACTAAGAATTCTGCCCCAGAGACTAAGGATTCTGCCCCAGAGCCTGCCCCTGCCCCAGAGACTAAGAATTCTGCCCCAGAGACTAAGGATTCTGCCCCAGAGGTTAAGGATGTTGCCCCTGAGCCTGATTCTGCCCCAGAGCTCACCTCAGAAAGGAACCATCCAGAGTGGGTGGGGTTTCTAGTGAAGGAGATGGCCCAGTTGCTAAAGGATTACCTTTCCCCAGCTCTTGAGAAACTCTCCCCCTGCCTTAAAGAGGGAGAACCTGATGGTGCAGCAGTGGAACCCACAAATGTTACGTCTCGCCAGGTTCCAGCTGAACTGCAAGGGCACTCACAGCTAGCATCAGTTGCCCCTGTGGAAACTAGAAAGTCCAGGGTGAAAACAAAGCACCTGGATAATAAGGATCAGAAAGCAGGGCCCTCACAACCAGCAGGGGAGCCAGAGGTTGAGATCGTCACAGAGTCCCTGTCATACGAGAGTCTCCGTAATCTGCGTAAAGATGTTGTACGAAGGGGCCGTGAGGCTTTTACAACGTGGTTACTGCGGGTCTGGGACCTTATGGGTACAGGTGTGCAGCTGGATGGTACTGAGGCAAGGAATTTGGGACCCCTGACCCAGGACTCATATTCGTAAGGGAACCAGGCCCTCTTTCCCTCTGGGAGCGGCTTTTAATGAGTGTAAGAGAGAGGTTTGTCCATAGAGAGAGAATGCAGGAGCACCACCATAGAATGCGCTGGAAGACCGCTGAGGAGGGGATCCAACAGCTGAGAGAAGTGGCAGTACTGGAGATACTCTTTGGGAGGGGTAGACAACATGACAATGACCCCGACAAGGTCAGGTGCACAGGGCAGATGTTGTGGAATCTGGCACACCTGGGGCCATCTCAATACACCACATTCATTGCAGCCATTAATGCTGACACCAACCACGAGACAGTGGGTTCTGTTGCCAATAAGCTCAGAAATTTTGAGAGTATAATGAATGGCCCAATGCAGGCTCAGGTCTCTGCTGTGATTAGGGAACTCAGAGACGAGTTCAAGGAGGAGATAAGAGGGGTGAGGGAGGAGATGAGGAAGGTCAATGCAGCACAGATACCAGAGTTAGAGCCCAACATCCCCCAGCTAGGGATAGAGGGAACACCTCACGAGCTGACCTGTGGTTCTTTCTGCGTGACCATGGGGAAGACATGAGGAGGTGGGATGGGAAACCCACTTCTGCCCTGGCAGCACAGGTGCGTCAACTCAGGGAGGGAAACACTAACCAAGGAAGCTCCACTAAAGTGAAGGTAGCCTCAACTTCCCATAACCAAGATGTAGGGTACTACAAAAGGGAGGATGATTTGTCAGATCCCCTTGAGGGAACCTCCAACATGTATGCCCAGGAAGGAAATAATAACCAGTGCTAGAGGGGCCCTGCCTCTAGCCAGGGAGAGGCACAGGAAAACCGGGTCTTTTGGACGGTGTGGATCCAATGGCCTGGCACATCAGAGCCACAAAAACATAGGGCATTAGTTGATACTGGTTCACAGTGCACCCTAATACCATCAGTACATGGGGGGAAGAACCTGTTTCTATTGCTGGGGTGACAGGGGGATCACAGGAATTGACTTTGCTGGAGGCTGAGGTGAGCCTGACTGGGAAAGAGTGGCAGAAGCATCCAATTGTGACTGGCCCAGAGGCACCGTGTATTCTAGGCATAGACTTCCTGAGGAATGGCTATTACAAAGAGCCAAAGGGACTCAGGTGGGCTTTTGGAATAGCTGCTGTAGAGGCAGAAAACATTAAGCAATTGAACACCTTGCTTGGATTGTCAGAGAACCCATCTGTAGTGGGACTCCTGAAGGTGAAGGAGCAGCAAGTGCCAATTGCCACCTCCACAGTGCACCACCGGCAGTACAGGACAAATCGAGATGCCGTGATCCCCATCCACAAGATGATCCGTGAGCTGGAGGGCCAAGGGGTGGTCAGCAAAACCCACTCACCCTTCAACAGCCCCATCTGGCCTGTGCGCAAGTCTGATGGAGAATGGAGATTGACTGTGGACTATCGTGCATTGAATGAAGTGACTCCACCGCTGAGCGCTGCCGTGCCGGACATGCTGGAACTCCAGTACGAGCTGGAGTCCAAGGCAGCAAAGTGGCACACCACCATTGACATTGCCAATGCATTTTTCTCTATTCCTCTGGCAGCAGAGTGCAGGCCTCAGTTTGCTTTCACCTGGAGGGGCGTGCAGTACACCTGGAACCGACTGCCCCAGGGGTGGAAACACAGCCCCACCATCTGCCATGGACTGATCCAGGCTGCACTGGAAAAGGGTGAAGCTCCAGAACATCTGCAATACATCAATGACATCATAGTGTGGGGGAACATCTGCAATGGAAGTATTTGAGAAAGGAGAGAAGATCATCCAGATTCTGCTGGGATCTGGTTTTGCCATCAAGAGGAGCAAAGTCAAAGACCCTGCCCGAGAGATCCAGTTCCTGGGAGTAAAGTGGCAAGACGGGCGGCGCCAAATCCCCACTGAGGTCATCAATAAGATCACCGCGATGTCTCCACCAACCAACAAGAAGGAAACACAAGCTTTCCTAGGTGCCATAGGCTTTTGGAGAATGCACATTCCTGAGTACAGCCAGATCGTCAGCCCTCTTTACCTGGTCACCCGGAAGAGGAACGATTTCCACTGGGGCCCTGAGCAGCAGCAAGCCTTTGCCCAGATCAAGCAGGAGATCGCTCATGCTGTAGCCCTCGGCCCAGTCAGGACGGGACCAGAGGTGAAGAATGTGCTCTACTCTGCAGCCGGGAACAAGGGCTTGTCCTGGAGCCTTTGGCAGAAGGTACCTGGTGAGACCCGAGGCCGACCTCTGGGATTCTGGAGCCAAAGTTACAGAGGGTCTGAAGCCAACTACACCCCAACAGAGAAGGAGATCTTGGCTGCTTATGAAGGAGTTCAAGCTGCCTCAAAGGGGATTAGCACAGAAGCACAGCTCCTCCTGGCACTCCAACTACCACTGCTGGGGTGGATGTTTAAAGGGAAGGTCCCCTCTACCCACCACGCCACCGATGCCACATGGAGCAAGTGGATCGCCCTCATCACACAGCGCGCCCGTATCGGAAACCCAAATCGCCCTGGGATTTTGGAAATAATTACAAACTGGCCAGAAGGTGAAAATTTTGGTCTTGCCGATGAAGAGGAGCAACAACAAGTGACCCGGGCTGATGAAGCCCCGCCATACAACCAACTGCCAGCAGATGAAACTCGCTACGCTCTTTTCACTGACGGTTCCTGTCGCATCGTGGGGATGAACCGCAAGTGGAAAGCAGCCGTATGGAGCCCCACACGACAGGTTGCACAAGCTTCTGAAGGAGAAGGTGGATCAAGTCAACTTGCTGAACTCAAAGCCGTTCAGCTGGCCCTGGACATTGCTGAAAGAGAGAAGTGGCCAAAGCTCTACCTTTACACTGATTCGTGGATGGTAGCCAATGCTCTGTGGGGTTGGTTGGGAAGATGGAAAAAAAGCTAACTGGCAACGTAGGGGAAAACCAATCTGGGCTGCTGATGAGTGGAAAGACATTGCCAGTTGGGTAGAGAAGCTACCCGTAAAGGTCCGTCATGTAGATGCCCATGTCCCCAAAAGTCGGGCTAATGAGGAGCACCAACACAATGAGCAAGTAGATCAGGCTGCAAGGATAGAGGTGTCACAGATAGACTTAGACTGGCAACACAAGGGAGAGTTGTTTCTGGCTCAATGGGCCCACGATGCCTCAGGTCACCAAGGCAGAGATGCTACCTATAAGTGGGCACGAGACCGAGGGGTGGATCTCACCATGGACAGTATTTCCCAGGTTATCCATGACTGTGAGACGTGTGCTGCCATCAAGCAAGCCAAGCGAGTGAAGCCCCTCTGGTATGGGGGGCGGTGGTCCAAATATAAGTATGGGGAGGCCTGGCAGATTGACTACATCACACTGCCTCAGACACGCCAAGGCAAGTGCTACGTGCTGACCATGGTGGAAGCCACCACTGGATGGTTGGAGACCTACCCTGTGCCTCACGCCACTGCCCGCAACACCATCCTGGGCCTGGAAAAACAAGTCCTTTGGAGACATGGTACCCCTGAGAGAATTGAGTCAGACAATGGGACTCATTTCAAGAACAGCCTCATAAGCACCTGGGCCAGAGAACACGGCATCGAGTGGGTGTACCACATTCCTTATCACGCACCAGCGGCTGGGAAAGTGGAACGGTGCAATGGATTGCTTAAAACTACCTTGAAGGCACTGGGTGGGGGGACTTTCAAGAACTGGGAGATTAATCTACCAAAGGCCACATGGTTAGTGAACACCCGAGGTTCCACTAATCGAGCAGGCCCTGCCCAGTCTGAGCCCTTGAGAACACCAGATGGGGACAAGGTTCCAGTGGTGCACATGAGAGGTATGCTAGGAAAAACTGTTTGGGTGAACTCTGCCTCCAGCAAAGACAATCCAATTCATGGGGTGGTTTTCGCTCAAGGGACAGGTTGTACCTGGTGGGTCACGCAAAGTGATGGAAAGACCGAATCCATACCCCAAGGAGACCTTGTTTTAGGGTGAACTACCTACAATACTGTGCCTGTATTTGTAACTGTATGGATGTCTATAATTTGAAGATTTTAATTCGATGTAGCATGATGGTAGGGGAAAATTCGGGGTGGATAATGTTGGGGGTTGGTTCTCTCCCTTTTCCCTCTGTGGAATTTTCCTCATTGTCATGCTAAGATACCTGTTGACTGGGCCCTGGTGACAAGGGGGAGGGGAGAGAAGAGGAGGGAAACCCCACAAGATTCAAACAGCCAGAAGAGGAAATGGAAGGCTCTGGCTCGGCCCATTTCCCCCACGGAGTTTGGATGAGAAGGACGATCGCCACCTCAGCCCATCCCTGCCATCCCAGCGCTGGGAGCCATCCTCACTGCTGTCGGACCCTGCCCTGCTGCCTCCTCGCTGTGAACTACCACCATCCAGCACTCTGCTGAGCACCAGGACCCACACCATGAGCGGAGGGCTCTCTCTCCATCTCTCTCTCTCCCCCTGGGACAGCGCTGCCATCACCCCCAGCCCTCCTGCGGCTCTGCGGGACCCACCCGCCCCCAGCACTGGGAACTGCAGCTCAGGGAAAAGGTGCCTGCAGCCAAAAAAAAACTGGGACTGAGTTACTGTTGTGTTTGTGCCTAATTTCATAGCTGTTGTTGTTCTTGTTTGTCTTGTTAGATATACTAGTAAAGAACTGTTATTCCTACCCCCATATCTTTGCCTGAGAGCCCCCTTAATTTCAAAATCATAATATTTGGAAGGAAGGAAGGATCACATTTTTTCAGTCCAAAGGGATGTTTCTGCTTTCCTTAGCAAACACCTGTCTTTCAAACCAGGACAAACTGAAACGTTATATAAGGAGACAAATGATCAAAAATTCATTTTTGATCTTGTTCTTTTTCCAGTTTATAATTCTGGGTAAATTTTCAGTCCTGGAATCTGGTTTGTTGCAGCCAATGTACCCTGGGCTGTGCAAAAACAAGCATGAACAGTAGTGTGAAGGAAGTGTTTCTCCCTCTCTTTTCTCTCACAAGACCCCATTTGGAGTATGGCATCCAGCTCTGGCATCCTCATCAAGTCAGCAGGGACCTACTAGAGCAAGTCCAGAATAGGGCAATGAAGATGATAACCCATTAGAGGGTTGAAACGCCTCACTTATGAGGAAAGTCTGAGAGATCAGGAGCTGTGGTCTTTCAATACTTACAGGGGACTTATAAGAATGATGGAGAGAGTCTTTTTACCAAGGGCTCTAGGATGAGAGACAGTGGTGTTAAACAGAAAGAGAATAGGTTTAGACTGGATATAAGAAGAAATTCTTTACTATGAGGGTGTTGACAACTGGGACAGGTTGTCCAGAGAAACTGTGGATGCCCCACTGTAAGAAGTGTTCAAGATTAGATTGGACAAGGCTTTAAGCTATCTGATCCCATGAAAGATGTCCTTGTCCATGTCAGAGAAGTTGGACCAAGGTGATCTTTAGAGGCCTTATAAAACCCAAAACACTCTGTGATTCTCTAGTATATGAAAGTTGGGCATTGTACATGGTGCTCTGTGTGTGCACCTCCTGGCAATACATATTCAACCCTGTAAGTAGCTGCACCAGGGGGCATGCAGCATTGCCTCTCTGGTCTGACAGATTTGGCTCAATTTCCTCAACAGTTTTCTGATTTAGAAATTACACCAAAATTTATTGCTCATCTCTTTTATCAATTTGATCACTACCTTCAGTAGGGGGGCTAGAGTGTATCAAATACATAGTGAGAAGTCATCCTAGATATTAAGGCAGCCATTATTCACAATTAATATCCAGAATCACTGTAGTATTTTGAAACTGAATAAATCAAACAAAATTAATAATATCTATGATGAAAATTGTATTAAAATATCCAGAGTGCTTTATCAATATTTTTACAGTATTAACTAATATCCAGAGTACTGAATCATATTGAAAAAATGAAAATGGGCAAGGCCCTGGAATAGCTTTTAACATGATCCAAAAAAAGAACAGCCAGAGCTGCGTCAGGCCAGATTTTTGACAGAGTAGTTTCCTCTTCCTTTTGTCTCAGTGTGCTGCTTTCTTGTTTGGTTCTTACAGGGTTTTGTGGCTGTTTTTTCATAGAAATGAACATGTTGAAAAAGTTTTGCTTTGAAAGAATCTTCTGAAAGTATTAAAAAACTTCAGGCTGGGTTTTTTTTATTATTTTTAATAGTGCCTTCTCTGTTTTCATTATTTCATTGCTGGCAGACAGTATATAAAATGCTATGCTTGGCTCCATTTCAAACACAAATATTCTTCATCTTCCATAGCCAAGACAAGATTGTCACAGAACACCTGCTGGCAGACAAGAGTAATAAACAAGAAGAAAGAGATACTGTATGTAGAATCATTCCAGAATGGCCTTGTCTGAAAGCTGAAAGTTCCAGCTTGGAGAAATGAGAAGTAATATGGAAAAGTTCACCTCGCTGATCCTTGCTGCTTAAAATGCAAAGTACCAACCAACGTAACTGAGTATCTTCAGCACCACTACTTCACACTTTTAGGACTAAAACTGCAATAAATAGTAAGGTCTGAAGTCACAGTGGGAAAATCTGGGGCTTTCATGAGCACTGGAATTAATATAAACAACAAAGGTAGTTGAAACAAAAAGTGATCCCTTTTATCCCTTGTTACTCACTGGGCTGTGACTATTCTTACACTCCAGTGCAGACTTTTATTTTACAATAGGTGTAATGAAAAGAACAGTGTTTTTTCTGCTTTAGATCTCAAGCCCAGAGATTTTCACAGACTCACAGAATGGTTGGAAGGACCAATGGAGGTCATCTAGTCCAACCTCCCTGCTCAAGCATGTTACTCATCATTGTGTCCAGACAACTTTCAGATGTTTCCAGAGAAGGAGACCCCACAAACATTCTGGGCAATGTGTTCCAATGCTCAGTTACCCTGACAGTAAAGGTATTCTTCCTCATGTTCAAGTGGAACTTCCTGTGTTCATTTCTGCCACTGCTTCTTCTGTTACTCAGCACTACTGAGAAGATCCTGGTTCCATCCTCTAGACACCCCCCCTTCAGATATTTGTTGATGAGTTCCGCTCTCAGTCATCTCTTCTCAAGGCTAAACAAGCCCAGCTTCCTCAGCCTTTTCTTATAAATGAGGTGCTCCTGTTCCCACATCATCTTTGAACTCTACTGGACACACTGTCTTGTACCAAGGAGCTCAGAACTGGACACAGTGCTCCAGCTAAGTCCTCACCAGGGCCTTCTTATGCAGAAAGCAGAAAGATTTTATGCAGAAAGCTCTTAAATTCTGTTTAAACCATTAGAAATATTTTATAAAGATATTCTTCAGCAGTTAAGGCTTTCTGTGATCAAAAATCCATTATGCTTTTGCCCAGATATTTTTTGCTGTTGAAGATCACTTCAAAAACAGTGAGTATATCAGCAATGTATCAGAAACATCAGTGAAGAAAGTGAGCATGAAATTGTATTTTAAAATTATGTCTATATTTTCTGTGTTATAAACCTCTTACATTCAAAACCATACTTCCTTTTTTCCTCCCCTTCCACCCTAACCTGAAGTAATGAGGGTCATTTAAATGAGATTTGAAGAAATAATGTATTTTAGATTTTTTTTGTTAAACTGGATGGCTTATAAGCCTTAGTCTTCCCATTTTCAAGTTTTCCCTCAATAGCTATGAAATCTAAGTGTTCACATTTTTCATAATGAAAGCTAAGGTTGCTCAACAATCTTATATCTTCAGGAGCTGAGGCTTTAAGAAAAAAGCATTAAATACAATAAAATGAGTGTTAAAGTCAAAGTACTTTGCACGACCATGTTTAAGTTGCTGTCTAACAGTGAAATCACGTTGAAAAATAGGTTTATTTATAGTGGATGGAACCCATGAGTATTTATAGAAAAAGCATTAAATTTACAGTAATAAAAGCAATCAAAATGCCCATTCTGTGACTTTTCTAACCAAGGGGATTCTGCTTCTCAGTTGCTATATATGCAACTAAGCAATTAAGCTTATATGTTATATTATTGGAGGCAAATGAGTTTTGATTTTGCTCAGGTTGCCACACCTCATTCTAGTTGTGTTTGTGGTAGCCAGAATTAATGGGTCATATGAAGTCAGTGATATGCTAAGAATAGAAATGCTCTGAACTGACTTAGTTTTAAATTCTTACAGGGCAGTTCTTACTTTCTTATAGATACAGTATACTTTGTCACTCTTAATAATTCCTTGCTTTAAACCAAGGAGTCTAAGTCCTCTTTGGAAAGTATGATTTACTGTATCTTAAGAAAAGAAGCTTCAGACATTATGAAGTGCCTTATCAAGATATATTGTATCAATGCACACATGAATATACAATGATAAGCAATCCAATAACCTGTTCTCATCGAGATATTCTACCAATGATCATAAAAGGCCTTTAATGTGCTTTGAGATTATGGTGAGGCTGATACAGTACAATCTTTTTTTAAAAAAAACTGAATATTCCAAGGTAGAAGAATATTCTTTATACCAACTTTCTGATGCTAAGCTTTGACAGAACAAAGAACTGCTTGAGAACAATTCTCTGTGGCAGTACGTTTTTAAGCAAGCTATGGTGTTAAACATGAGAAAGTGAAAAGCAGCTTTATTTCTTCCCCTACATATAAGATCAACCTTCAAGCTGTCAAAGTGCCTTAACTTTCAGTAACTTCAAATTTAAAACGTTCTTTGATATTTTAAAAAGTAAAATGTGTGGACAAAACTCCACTGAAGTACAACACATCAAAATGAAAAGACACTAACCTGTCCTCAAATACTGTACAGGAAATAAGGGGTGAAATTGCTCTCTCTATGTATTGCACTTAGAAAGTCACAAATAGAACAGGATCACAACCCATCTGATCATTAGATTAAGGTTTGTTTAGTCGTTACCCCTGTTGGCCATTTTCTCTTCATGTTGGAAAGAGAGAAATTTGAGTATTTTCCAAAGATGTTAAAAATCTGCTAGGAATCTAGCAAACTGGTATGTTGAAACTCCAGACAAGTCCTCTCCACCTGTACAGAGTGAATGCAACATCTGTAAAGAAAGGATTTTCCTAATATGGATCTGCTGCTTGCAAACAGAGAAGAATTTGTGGGTGGCTGGAGGCCACCTTGAGCATAGAGATCATGAAATGATAGCTTTCAATTCTTGAAGAAGTAAGGAGGGGAATAATGAGAACCGCTAATGTGGACTTCTGGAGGGCAGACTTTAGTCTGTTTAGGACCCTGGCTGAGAGAGTCCCTTGGAAGCCAGTTCTGAAGGGGCAAAGGAGTCAAGAAAGACTGGAAATTTTTCAAGAAGGAACTCTTAAATGTTCAGAAGAAGAAAATCCTCATGTGTTGAAGGACAAGATGATGGGGAGGAAGACCAGCTGAGAGCTTTGTCTGAACCTCAGGGGTAGAGAGAGCTAATGACCCTTGGAAGGAGGGGAAAGCCACCTAGGAGAACTACAAAGATGTCATTAAATTCTGTAGGAAGAAATCAGAAAGACCAAAGACCAACAGGAATTTAATATGATTGCTACCAAAAAAAAAAAAATCAAATCAAAACAAAAAACCCTCCAAAACCCAATTAAAAACAGTTTCTTTTAATATATTTGCAACAAAAAGATGGTTATGGAAAATCTCTATCCTTTATTTATTGCTGTAGGAACAAAGGATGAGGACAAGACAAGCCAGCCTTCATTTGTTTCAAGAGAGGTTTAGATTGGATATTATGAAAACTTCACCAAACGGGCTACCCATCACTAAGGCAGGCTGCCCAGGGAAGTGGCTGAATTACCTGGAGAGATTTAAAAGACATGTAGATGAGTCACACAGGAATATGGTTTGGTGGTGTACTTGGCAGTGTTGGGCTAGAGGTTGGATTCTATGGTCTTAGAGGTTGTGTCCAACCTAACGGATTCTGTGGTTCCACATATAAAACATGTATGGCATATCCATTATGTATGCACTGCAGAGACATTCTGAGTCTTATGCATTCATAACCCACATTCTGGCCATCCAGATTATTCAAAGGCATAGAATAAGTACTAATACTGTAATTTAAGCTTAAATTTCAATGATATATAACCTACTAAAATCCTGAAATAATTTCTCTGGTTCCTGAACTAACATAATGATAAACAGACATACAATATACTAAAGATTGTTTTGATCTTTGAACTAGGATAATTTTAAAGTTAATAAAAAATTAAGTTATATGATAATATGATATATGATACATGTCCTTATGACTCAAAATCTATTTAGATGAATCTAAGAAAAATGTCACTGCAGTTAATTTGTAAGTAGTTATCCCTTTAACTTTGAAGGGCTGGATCAATAGTATGGGCCTAATGCTGGAAGATATCAAAAATTCAATGTTTACTTCACCCAGCAAATTCCTGTATCAATCACAAGATACTGAGAAAAGGAGTAATACTGAAAGTACACAAAGTAGGAATTATTCACTCATGTTTTTAACTTTCATGAAATGATTGCATCAGAGAAGTTTTTTCTTTCCATTAGATTAAAGTTTGGCAACACTTCCCTTCTATCCAAAAACATTGTTCAGACAAGCCAAAATATTTCATGCAAATTTAATTAGGACACTATTTTTAGAGGATATATTTCTGAATCCCTTGCAACACCATCCTGTCATAGAAGAGAGAATCAGAGCTGGCATAAATTTTCAGCAGCAATGGCATGTTTTAAATACACCATAAATTTTCAGCAGCAATGGCATGTTTTAAATGTGTTGCTCCAGGGATCAGCAGAAGGGATGGAGAGCTGGAGTTCAGCAGCTCCTGGGGCAGTTTGAGCTGAGAGACACAATTAGTCCTGCTGGCTGTGGCCCCAGAATTACCTACTGCTCACTGTGAGTGTCCAACACTTCCCTCAGCAACAAATCTGGCTTTATGAGGCTCTGCTGGACAGAACATCAATGGGACCAAGGCCATTTTGTCAGTTCTAGTACATTTACTGGGCTAAACTGCTGCCAACTTTAACTTGCCCAGAACAGTTACAGAGAGATCCAAGTGGAAACCGTAGTTTTTCTCTACGAAAAGTCTTAACAGTTGGACTACACACAAAGCATAAAGAAAAGAATTTCAGAGTTTTCATCTTACTCTCAGTGCTGAGCAAACCCCTGAAGTCATCCCAAAATGGATTTCTCCTCTTTGGTCAACATTTTCTCTAGTTTACCTGGGAAAATATGAGTGGACTGCTTCAGTGCAAACTTCTCCATACTTATAACTGAATATAAGCATAAGTAGAAAAAAATCATCACAAATGCATAAAATAATCAGGAAAATCTAATTATCTTATTATCTTGATTAAGAGGAAATTCCCAGCAAGTCTTTGTGTATGTGTATGTGTATATATATATATTTTCAGCATACAGCTAGACAAGTTGATAATATCCTGGATGAGCAATTGACTGAAGGGTTGGGCTAAAAGAGCTATAGCAAATGGGAGTACATCAAGTTGGCAGCCAGTCACTAATGGGCTTCTCCAGGGTTCAATTTTAAGGCCAGTAATTTTTAGCTTTTTTTAAATTATCTTCATGCAGGAGTGAAATGCCCTTTTAGTAACTCTGCCAGTGATACTAAATTAGGAGGAGCTGGAGACTCCCTCGAGGTTACTGAGAACTTACAGAGTGATCTGAATCTCCTGGAGAGCTGGGAAATGACTAATCACAATGAAATCTAACAAAAGCAAGTGCCAGATTCTCCACTAAAGAGATCATAATGCTGGTTCTTCATGAAAACTGAGGGATGAGAAATTGGAGAGCAGTGGTTGATGGCAAGTTGAGTATTAGTTGACAGTGTCACCTTGCATCTGGGTGGGCTAGCTGTGACTTGGATGCATCAAACACTGGATTCTCCCACTCCACACTGGTGCAGTCTCAGCCACTTGTACTGTGTGCAGTTCTGAGTGGCCCAGTGAAAGAAGGACATCAAATTATCAGAGTGTGTCCAGAGAAGGGTGACCAAGATGATGAAAGATTTCAAGGTGCGGACCTAAGAGGACTGTCTGAGGTGACATGACTTGTTTAGCTTTGGAAAGAGAAGGCTAAGGGGTAACTTCTCCACCTCAGTAGAGGACAGTGGAGAGGAAGGTGCTGATCTCCTCTCTCTGGTGACCAGTTATAGGACAGAAGGAAATGGGAATGAAGCTGCATCAGGGGAAGCTCAGATTGGACATTAGGAGAGATCACTCTCTTCCGTGAGAGTGGTCTGTCACTGGAACAAACTCCCCAGAGAAGTGGTCATGGCACCAAGCCTATCAAAGTTCCAGCAGCATCTGGATGACTCTCTTAATTTGTTTGCAGGTTGTCCTGCAAGGAGCAGGGAGCAGGACTGGATGTCCCTTATGGTCCCTTCCAACTTGAGATAACCTATGATTCTATTACTTAATGTATATTTATAAATATATTTATTATTTTAATTATATATATATATGTGTGTGTGTATATTTGTGTGTGTGTGTGTGTGTGTGTGTGTCCATGAAGTTGCTTGCTTTGTCTTTTCTGATTACTGGAATCCAGCCATCAAAGAAGCAAGAGCAGAACTCAGGCATGCCTGACTCATATGGCTCAATTCCAAACACTTTAGAATAATCTCTCTTGAATAATTCTGGTTAATTTCTTAATTTTTTTTCTCCTTCCTATTGATTTAATATTCTTTTACCCAATTAACCATCATATTCTCGAAACCAAGATGAAATGCAACTATTAGTATGATTAAATTTTCTTTTGTGTAATAATAAAATGCTTAAAATATAATAAACTCCATAGAATTAACAGTCTGAATTCTTCCTTTCTACTTACATTGATTTTAAATATATTTCCCAATGCTCAGAAGAGCAAAAATATATTCCATCTCTTTTTCATTTCCTTGTTATCAAAATTGAGCTATCAGTTCTATTAAAAATGCATATACTATGATCATCTGGCAAGTATACAGCCCTTGTTTGCCATGACTGAAATTAGAAGTACTAAAATTATTTGATACTAGATATCTATCCTAGCTACTATTTAGCTCAGATTTTTATATTAAACTTATCCTTGCACCCAGGTTGAATACATTAAAAAACTCAATTTTGCTTATCTTTTGGTATGGGAGTCTTAATTTCAGAATCTTCTTTTCAAGGAAACTTTGGTCTTTTAAATGCTTATCAAAATTCATCCAAGGCCAGACAGATATTTAGAAAGTATGCACAAAGAACAAATCAATTATTGAACCAATGCGCCTTTTAAGATCAAAGCCAAGAATCAATTAGGGCTGCAGAGATGCTGATCACAGAGGCAAAAGGATAGATGACAAAGTCCAAAATTACTGTCTAGAGGGATGTTGAAAAATTTAAATAAAATAATCACTACTCTATTATTGACAAAGATAATTGAGAAATATATAACCAAAATATTTTCCACAGAGGGGAAACTCTTTGATATCTCAGTTTTTAAAAAATATCATCAAGCTATTTTTTTGCTAAATTTTAAAATAATACTGATTCTAGGAGTCTTTTGAATAAGTCTAGTAAGTCCTGACAAAGGAAAATATCCTGGATTTTTGAAAATTAGAGGCTGAACAACTGATACTATTCTTCTTCAAAAAAAAAAAAAAAAGAAAAAAGCAAAACCCAGAAGTTACACATAAATATGTGATTCATAAAAAGTTTTAAGTGCGAAAACTGCTCTTGCACAGTTAACATCCAAACCACATTTGTGACTAATTTTTCAGATTCCCTTGAGTCTTTGGGCCTGGAAAGCTCACAGCTGAGCTGTTAGCCAGCCACTCCAGCTGGTAAAAAGGGATGGCCTTTTTCTTTAATTTTTTACATTATTAGAAACAAATCATAAACAGAAAAATGTATTTTCAACTGGCATTTCTTCTCTAATTAGTTGAATCAATTCAATTCTGATCACAATTGTATTGTTTCTCCCTAATAATTATTTGGGTTGAAAATGAATATATATAATATATAAAAATTATTTGTGAATATATTCTACATAAATTTATGTTTTATTAATATACACTTAAAATATACATGAAACATAGGAAAAATTAAAAGTAAATACAGATAGTGTCTAATTTTTGCTGTGTTTAGTTTCACTTATAGATGTTCTTATTATTTTAGCAAACTTAGGTATGTCAGGAAATTAAAACCTGCAGCAAAAAATATAGCTTCATTGCAGGCATTTATAAATAATAAAACAATAAAAAAAAGAAAAAGAAAATTAAAGGAAGAAAAAGGATAAGAAAAAAAGGTGGAGCTAGGAGGAAAGATGGTAGGATTCACAGATAAACACAAGTGAAATAAATGGGTATGGTGAATAGTACAGGAAAATACATTATTTGCATAATAAAGCAATAATTTGAGTCAAATTAGTTAATTCTTAGCTAATCCTATTCAACATTGTTTATAACTCAATTGGTTAAAGCAAAACACATTTAAATTGTTAAACTTCCTTTTCCTCACCAATGCTGTACCTCATGTTTCAAACTGAAAAATTAAAAATCTCATGTTATTTTATTGCCATATTTTCATATTTTTTCATTTTTTATATTGTTTTCTAGCTGCAGTGTGAATGCACATCACTTAGTTTTTTCATCTTTGCACCATTTTTCTGATATGTAGGATTGAAATATCTTTCTTCCTAAGTGGCTAATTTCAAGTATTTATGCTGTGTCCTTCATAAAAAATGTATGCTTAGATTTTACTGAGTGGTGTGAAACGACACAGCAGACTTCTCGCTTAGAGTAAGATTTGAGCTAAATTCAAGCTGAGCTATGCAAAATCTGGTTGTGGAAAGGTGGCACACTGATACCAGTCCTACATTTGCTCTGCTGCAGTATTGGTATCTTATTAGACAACTCATCTAGTATTAGGTCTAAATCCTTGGAGCTGCTATTCCTAACTGCACATACCACTGCTGGTACATGTTATGGAGTACCAGAAAGGGCAGTGAGTATTTGTGCCTATGATTTTTCCATCATCTGTTTGCTGCTGCAAAATATGAAAAGAAAGAATCTTCTACAGCTTTTCTTGCTGGAGGATACTTTGCTGTTGGTTTCTCCAGCAAGTTCCAGCCTCTAATGAGATATCCCAAAATTTACATTATTGATCTACACCTCATCTTCTTCAGGAGACAGGTAATTTCAGGTGGCTCATAAAGATACTTCTGTTATACTGAAGGAGCTGTCATACAAATCTCAGCCTCATACATGCAATTCTGAGTAAAAAAAACCAAATCTAATGAAGGTCACTTGAGAATCTGGATATTATTTGAAATTGAATGATGACAGAGTTAACTTCTAGCAGAACTGAAATAGCTAAGTGTAACCTGGCCTTTCTTTGAAGACAACTACCCCATGAATTGCAAACTATGCTGAGAACAGGGATTAGAAGCAGTGACTGCTTGCTAGTGTCTGGCATTCCAACAGAGAGGATGTGAAGACAACCAGAAGGCAAAGAGCTCTGAGAGCTGCAAAACATCATATAAGCTAGTTGCCTTTTCCACAGAAAACTTCCAGCAATAATGGAAGAAGAATTTTTTAACCTTTTATAAAGGATGGTAATCAGCTTAAAAGAAAAATAAGCAAATTCTCTGATGTACTTATTTGGAACAGACCAATTCATCTGTCTGCAGAATTGTTCTAATGGCCCATTGATTTTAATGGTTCATTAAAATGTAAAAGTACAGTGGAAGAGGAAACAGCTGAAGATATTTTTAAAAGTGTAGAAAGAATGCATTAATTCTACTATATTGGAAGGAATAGGTACATGCTTTCACATTTTAAATCAGGCAACTTTGAGTTTTAGAATTATTACCTATCTCAAACATTTTAATAAGAATTGCATACAAAAAATGTTCTTGTTGATATAGAAGGTAAGTACCTATATTATGGTAAGGTTTGGGACAGTCGTTATGAAATACTGGTAAATATTATCCATTTGATCAGTAATAAGCCTCTTAAATATCTTTAGTGGGATTTGGGATTTACAAGTGTTATAATTAGCTTCTCTGTGCGCACAAAGCAGCTTACCTGCATTCAATACAACAAGCCTTTAAAATTTAGGAGTAGCAGGTGGATAGTATCAAATTAAGTACCATAGAATCATAGAGTTGCTAAGTTTAGAAAGGACCTTTAAGATCATCTCCCTTCAAGTAGCACTACCACCATTTTCACCTCTAAACCATGCCCTTAGGTGCCACATTCAGTTGGCTTTTAACACTACCAGGGATTGTGACTCTACCAATGTGTTCCAGTCCTTCAGAACCAATTCCATGAAGAAATTTTTCCTACTATCTAGTCTAATCCTCTCCGTGAAATGAAGTGCTGAAGTGTTAGACAGATGCAATCATGGCTGCTTTATTAAAGGCAGTTGCTGTTTTTCCCTCGTGATCACAGAATCATAAAACAGTTTGGGTTGGAAGGGACCCCTAAAGATGAATTGTGCAAGCGAGTTACTGGTATAGAAGCATCACTGATGGGAGACTGACTTGGGCTTGTGTCTGAAGGATTTTCATCTTGTCAAGCTCTCTTTCATCTTCCCTAACCCTGTGTGGTCTGCTTGCTTCCTCCCACAATTTCCCAACTTGGCCACAGAGCTCCTCAACCAGCTCTTACCTCCTGTAGGCAAGATTCAAAATGCAACTCAGTTTTTGAATTTTATACCAAGTTTTCATTTTTCCTCCTTTTTTATTTCTCTGCAGCATGAAAGAATTCAAAGCCTTTAAAGGTTACTTAATAAAATATAATGCATATCCTCTCATTCAGGTGTTTTTATCAAGGGAGAAATAGGTTCTGTGGTAACTAGACAAGAAAGCTACCCAAGTAATAAAAAATTAGACATTTGGGATTTCACATAGAGTAGATAGTGATTTTAAAGAGATGAAGATCTCATAATTTTCTTTATATTGCTCTTGATTTATGCTGCAATAACTGGAAGGAAAATTCAATCTATATTGTGATCTGTAAACATATGAGTGAAAATTATCAGGATAATGGCTGTCTGCTCATTAAGGGGCAGGCATCTGAAGTCAAACCATAGAAACATGAATATTAAGACACAGGTCTCACCTTCCAGGGCTCCATCCTACGGTCCCCAGGGTGAAACAAGAAAGCCCCAAGGGTGGCAGCCAAGGACGGCCAAAAATCTGGATGATTATGCAAGTTTCGGAGAGGTCACAGCTGAGATCAGCACTTCTGCAGTCTCACTGGGGAAGGGACTGCAGTCCCAGACTGAGAAATGCTGAAAGGAGTTCTTTGGCCCATGGGTGCTCCTGGGGAGAGGCCCCAGGTGAGGTTGGTCAGGGCCAGGTACTGGTGCACTCAGGTCCTGGCAAAAGCAAAGCATGTCATGTCTGGTATTTTAGGCTGTGAGGCTGCAGGAACTTAGATTAGATGGCTATAATGGGAACTTCTAAACCAAAAACCTGCATCAAGAACACTCTTCCCAAATGCCTGCCAAAACATTCTCATCTATAACAGAAGAAATACCAAAGCAATTTCAGTCTCCCTCTGGCAACTGGACACAACACATGGGTCTAGATCAAACTGTGCAATTTTCCAAACTAATTGTAGCATCTAATAGATTTCCATTAATAAAACCAGTTACTAATTTGAAAAAAATGCAAGAAGGTTGTAGTATTACTATATTAAGTTTCCTTGCATGCGTGATTTTTAATCAGAAATTTTAGGTCCATATGTGTTGGGTCAGGCAGAGACTTTTGAATACATGAACTACAAGAGAACTCACTCTTCTATCTTTGGTAATTAGAATTGCTTTTCCTGGTCCCCAGCATTGCCCAGGAACTGATGGTATAATTAGGCCTGCATCAGCCAACTTACACCTTACTCTTCCATGTGGGAAATAAACTTTTTTCTTGCCCTGCACTGACAAGGGAAATCTCATCCATTTATTATATTAGGAGCACAGTCTTTGAACCAACAGTATCCTTGAAATGTTGCTTGAGGGTGTGTTGACGGCAGAGATCAAATCATGCCAGGCAGGGCAGTAGCGCTTAAGTGATGTTGTTGCTTGTGTGGCAGTGCTTCAGGTCATGCCCTGGCCTTTTCCAGTTGATCAATGTAATCTCTGGGTAAACAGAAAGCATTCTATTTTCTCTGAGTCCTCGTCTTTCACTTTGCTAGCTGCTTCAACCACAATGAAGGACTCCCAACTCTGTCCCTATCTCCTGAATCTCCTTTCAACCACACATATTCACATCGTCCCAGTTGGTACAATTACTTCTCTTTTTATAGAGTGCTCTTACTTGATGAGAGCATAAAGTAATCAGGCATATTCCCAGGTGCCCAAAAACACACATTTTACAGCTGGGGAAGGAAACATGAAATGGCATGTGTATTTTTACCTCTCATCTTGACATATTTAACTTCATGTAGGCAGGCTAGAAAGTGTTAAAGAAGCAGCTATTCATTTTAAGCTTCTCATCTCTATGGCTTCACACACAGTCAGACATTTGTATTATCCTAATAAATTTAATTTCCAAGGCACTCACCAGCCATTGCAACATTTTCACAGACTGCATAAACTTGTGAATCAATCAGCAATGTTATTCCCACAGAGGGTAATTAGTGAATTCATATGAAAAATACCAAAGTGATGGAATTGAGGGCAGCACCCAGCAGCTACTATTAATGCTGTTACTGAGAGCTAAAGGTAGCACAAAAGTTTGTGTTTTACTTTGTTTTACCAAGAACATCTGTCACACTGGAGTATGGGGATTCCTGCTCCTTGTACAAAAGGATGTTTTTTTGCACAGCTTGTCAAAAATCTAAATTTTGTGCGTCTTCTTTGAGTTCTTGTGGATTGTTTTTATTTTTTTAAATGTTTTTCTGCAGTGTTTAATATTTTCTTCAATTATTCCGTACATCTGAACCAAATAAATACAAAAATACTTTCATCAAATTCTCTTTCATGGTTTGCATCATTGCTAGCAGGAATTGCTGTAAGTTTTGCATGTTCTCCATCTTATTTCATCCATCATATAGGTTGTTGGGAGTTCTCTTGTGCTATCCGTGGAGTACATGCAGAGTAGCCAGTGTCTGGGTAAAGAGGCCTGGAAGCTTTAGCTGAGCCTGGACACCTGAGAAATACATTCCTGATTTTTCAAAGCAGTTTTGTTGCAATTGTGTAGCTTTAGCCATGTTTGTTATAGTTTCTCTGGTGAAAATGGGAAGAAAAATCTAGATAGTTGTGAGAGTATTAGTAGTGTTTTCATAAAGAGAAATAACTTTTTTCATCTGCCTCAGTCATGGTGCAAATTAATTATTGGAAATGTTCAAGTAATTTTTCCTGAAATTCACTATATATTTTTGCATTCACACGGTAAAAGTAAAGGGTGCATTTCACTTATGGTAGTACTGAGCACAAAACTCAAATGGAAGTATCATTACCTTTAATTACCTTTCTGTGAAATTTCTACAGAGGTTTGTTCTTAACCACATCCATGAGCAATGACCTAAGTGTATTTTGTGTAGCTAAAAAGATGCTGATTTCTAAAGGGAAGTGTATTTTCTGGAGTCTTGGGTCAGGACATGCACCACATAATTAAGATAGCATATTTTGGAGGGATAAATTGCACTACTTTTTACCTTCTTGAACCAAGAAAACCCCCTGTTTGTAGCACTCTGCACTGAACAACCTGTCTTTTCCTCATGTCGGTTTATGTCCATTCATTGGTGCAAAATTAATTAAAGGAATTTGTGTACCTAACATTCCTCTCACTGGTGAGGATCAAACATTGAGATTTGCATTTCAAAAGTGTTTTTTTATTGCTACAGTGAATAGTCTCGTTTTACTAAGGAGCAAGTAAATTTAATTTCCCCACAGTAGCCACTAGAAAATAGGATATCTAAGGAGAGGCATTACTGATTCACCAGGAACTGCTGGAGTAAAGCCAATTTCTCTCCTGGATGAAATTATAGCAGCAGTAATTCCTCCGATTTTCTGGCATAATATGTCAGTTTGCTACTGACAAGCTAAGGTCAGACAAGCTTGCTCAGGATGTGAACACAGTTTCTTGTTCTGTGCATAGTTTTTCAGTATGTGGCAAAATCTGCTCTTAATCATTGCTTTACACCTACAATGCTGGAGCAATTTTTGCAGACTAAGATAAACAAAACTTTCAAAGATGAGAATCTTTTCCCAGAAAGCTTTAAATTTCTGCAGTGCTAGTTAAAGTGCTCTCCAGAGCTGTCTTGGAAGGCTGTAGCAAGGGCTGTCATTAGGGAGTGTGCACACCCCTGTGGGCTCAGCACACAGCCTCACCACAGAATGCTTAGGACAAGTATGACAGAGGAGGTCACAGAAAAGAAAGTGGACATCCATCTGATCATTTCCTTGCTCTCTCAGCAGCCAGGCTGATTGTCTGCTCCAGTTTCCTGTACCTTATGAAAGGCAACAGTTTTTAAATCTTTGAAAACCTCACCTCTTCCGGACCACAGAAAAGTTCCTTGTGTCAAGCCTAGGCAAAGAGAAAATGTCTTCTTTCCCAGAAAGGCAACATATCAGAGAAGCAAAAATCTACCAGACAGCAGCAAGAGTACTCATTTCCAAGCAGAAAATTTTTTCTCTTCTTTATGAGCCTTTGTCTCTACTACGTAGATCCTTGCACTTAGTTCTTGTATCCTCTCTCTCCCTCCCTCCATTCCTGGTATGGAGTTTACCAAAAGGAGTTGAACTAGCAATAGCAAATTAGATTATAATGCATTCTGACAATTAATATTCTGCTTCTCACTCCTATTTTAAAATTTAAGCTTTTGTAAAAACACAGCTCATGCTAATTCCAAAGGACTCCTGTTGCTTGGATCATTTTTTCATTAGTGTGTGCATGGGATAGAGGAGTCTGAGTCACATGGCTAGATCTTCCACTGGTGCCCATCATTGGCAGTTCCATTATATCAGACAAATGTTGTTTATTTACTGCAGCCTTGGAAAACCAAAGACACTCTCAAGATTCAAGACTCCCTTATATTTGCAACTTAGACAAATTAATCATGTACTATGATGCTCACCTACTGTCAATTTTGCAAATATGGACTGCTTTAATTTTCATAGGGACTATCACCAATATTGTCTTGGATTCTAGAGATGGTGTTATTAGTTGAAGGAGTCCAGATCAGAAGACTGATGTACCTGAAAGAGGTAGTGATCCACATTGCAGTTCACATGGACAGGCTGAGGCTGCACAGGGCTGGGCTTTGTGTGTCCCATGGCTGTGGAATCACCTCATCCAAATCATTGCAAATTGAGGCTCACTACAGCAGAGAGGCTGCAGGCAACTCCCACATGGCATCAGCCACTATGCCACCTGCACATCCTTGCCTTTATCCAAAACTGCAGTCAGAAATTCTCATGTGAACATCCCTTTTATTTAAAATTACTACTAGACCCGTTTTAAGAAAATCTTGTTAGATCTTGAATGATCAAAATGAGATAGCCTTTCCATGGATGATATCTGTGTGGTGTACTGTGCCATCACTGGATGCCTAGGCATTGCCACTCAGTCCAGAATATCCTTTGTAGTTTTAGCTCTAAAGATGGCATTTTAAGCAATAATTTGCAGTATCTTAGTGCTTTTCTTAACAGGTTCATAAAAAACTAGAAGCTGCTGGTAAAAAAGACTTAAGCCAGTGTTTCAGGTTTCTGAGTAAAAATACCATTTAATGTTTCTCACATATTTTAAAAATTCTTTTCCAAATGAAAATGCTACCAATAATATCAGTTCTATTATTCATAAATCACCTACTTTGGCTAATGCATCTGTAGGAATGTTTTGTATGAAAATACTGCAATTAAACTCATCCTTAATCTAGACCAGTAGTTCAGCTGAAAATATTTCACAATTTATCACTTAATTTTTTCCATTCCATAGTTAAAACTGAACCTGTTTCTATACCACATTGAGACATTGTTGTAGGTGTGGTGTTTTGAAAAAAATTGTGTCAAATGCCTAAAATATCACTACAGTGAGGAAAAAAGTGCTTTCTGGAAGTGCTATCTTCATGTTATTAAATTAATTAAATTTTAATTTATTCCCTGTCGCAGTTCAGTTTAACATGAATAGAAAATTTTCTGCATCTTGAATACTTACTGTGACCACAAAATACTGCTTGAACAGCATTTCTGAACTGGGCAGGTGCTTAACTACAAGATCAGGTTTTCTAGTTGTTTCCATGTTCTACAGTTTTGTGAAGCCAGCTGACAGGAGAAGGATATTTTGCTCTCAGTATCACTGCATTTAATAATGATACACTAGTACAGATGGTGTGGAGGCTGGGCTGTGGATGCACACAAGTAAAAGAAATTCCAGTTCCCATAAATCAGTCTTTCTTCAGAGTACCCAGTCTCACATGCTATATACCTCTAATAAATAATAATAAATAATAACACTAATTTTAGATTTTTTTGCTTTTCTATTTTAAAAACTCTTTCTCTACATACGTTCAAATCCATCTGTACTGATCCACAAACATTCTAGTTGGAAAATCTACTCGTATAAAATTTTAACTTAACTCTAGTTTTATCCTGACATCAATACATTTCAGTTTAAAATATTTTTGCTGTAAATAAATCAGAAAGAGTAGATCTAATGTATAAATACTTAGCAAGAGTTCAAGGTCTTTATTACACTTAGTTTTGCCCTTTTCTCAGATCTTTCTTCTGTAAACACCTGTTAAACCACATTTCAACAGGTTGAATGAGAAATAAAACTATCTGTAAGAGTTTGTGGAGTGGGAGATGTTTCCATCTCACAGGCTTGGTAAAGCTTTCTTCAGATGATTCTCGTCTTCCTACTGCAGTTGGATAGCAAGAAGTAAGACATAAGTGAGAAGCCCCCAGTACTATTTCTAGTAGCACCATATTCCTGCTAGATTGTACCTCCTGGAAACACTACAGTGAAAATTACAGACTCAGTTTTAGTAAAGGATCTCAGAGCTGCTCTGTAGAAATAGGACAAAAATAAGAGGGGTATCTAAATTAATTTACTTGCAGTGGTAGAGCTTAAAAGAGGAAATTTAAAGTACCCACATTGCCTTGCAGAACATTTTTATAGACTACGACATCTCTCTTCACCTAAGGTACAGAGGTAGAATCTTGCTGTATGGGCAAGGAAACTAGCAGCTAGTGAAAGACTACTTTTATTTACAGCAATTTTCATTCTAAGATGATCTTCCTATTTGGTTTCCTTGTGATCCACTGATTGACTTTATCCCTACGTGTTCAGAAACCTCTTAAAAAGTGTGATATATGTTTGCACTTGCATAGAGGCGTTTAAGTTGGGCCTCTGGTGAAGCTGATTTTTGGACTTGAATGTCTGGGATTCCTTTGTGATGATCTTCAGGTGCTCTCCTGGTGGCCTGTGAACCCTCTTCAGACTCAGGGAATCTTTTGCTCTTGAATTAAACCAACTTAAATGGGGTGGATTGAGGTTCCACTCCCTCAGGAAACTTAATTTAAAACCTTCTCAACAGCTTTGCAAGACCATGATCAAACAAGCTGGAATAGAAATCCATTCTCCTGAATAACAGACATCTATGACAGAATTAAAGTCAAGCTTTTTAACCATAATGACAGCATAATGATCACTGATAGATAGTGCTGCAAGCAGGTTCAGAAAAGCATGAAAATATTCTCCGACAGCATGACAATATCCTTTAACAGCTTCACTCTCCCTTGATGCTTTTCTGAAAATATCCTCTTCAGTTCCTGAAATGTGGCAGGCTGAACTTGCATACAGAGAGGAACAAGAAAGTGACAAGATTGCAGGCCTAAATTCACTCAAACCTTCTGTTTAAAATTTAAATATTGAATTTCATGCTGCTGGGGCATGATGTTTTAAAAAATGCATAAACCTCTGAAAAAAACAGTAACATGCCCAGCAGTGGATGAAGCAGTGTGTGAATCCCTGCTGCCCATTATTCTGTCATTTCTTTCTCTCTAAATAAGAATGTGGGCCATGTACCAAGGTAATGCAGTATAATAAATTCAAGTTAATAAATAAACAAACTAAAACTGATTAACCTGGAAATAAGCACTTGCCTTTTGTTCCTCTCTCTGTCTCTTTTTCTTTCCCTCTTCTTCCTCGCACCATTCATTCTTTTGTTCATCCTGTTTCAGTCTTCATTTCCTTTTCATAGCATATTCCTTCTTTCCATGCATAGTTTTCACATTGGTGTGCCCTTTCTGTCAGCAGCATTGGCTTCTTTGCTTCACCAAAGTTATGCCATCATTCTTGATTTATTCCCTTAAATTTCATTCATTACTCCTGAGTAATAGAAATGGCTTCTTTAGCCTGAGGCCACATGGTATGACACAGCCTGTGTTTATACACTTAAACTTTCCTTCTTGCAAAATACAGCGGTGACTGTATTTTGGAATATACAAAATACTGACAGCAAGGTGGTGGGCCTGACTCCTATTGCATCCTACAGACCTTTGCATCTATCTCCTCTCTGCTTTCCTAAGCAAACACGACAGTGTCCTCGCTCCATGTGTAATACTTCACATACCTACAGCCAAACAGATTGTTGCATGCTATCCCATCTGCCTAAACTCTTCAGTCACCATGGAGAGTGTGAGGTGCTTCTGCATGTCTCCACCAGCTTCTGCACAGTCCAAAATTCAGTGGCTCCTGGCACCATTCCCACTCCCACTTCCACTGCTTTTCTTGGTGCCATTCCTTGACATCCTCTGCAGCTACCTTTAGGCCAGAGACAGTAGAGTGCAACCCAAGCATGATAACACAGCGTATAACTACTTATGACATTGTTAACTTGTAAACCTTTTATTGCAAATCTTCATTGTCAGCTTCAAAAAAACCCCAAAAAAACCAAAAAACAAAAAAAACACCAAGCAAACAAACAAACAAAAAAAAAAAACAAAACAAAAACAAAACAGGATTTAAGCTATATGCTTAGGGAAGAGGATGCTGCAGCAGGGTTTGAAGTTGTATATGTAGGCAAACAGTTAAACAGGATAATGCTTGAATGATTTGGCCAAAAGAAGCCCATCAAATGGGCAGAATCTTTACTAACAGGGCCCACGTTATTCTCCAGACTGTGCATGGGGATTGCTTTAGAAACTCTGGCTGACCAGAACCGTACTGGGGATTGTGCCAGCAATGTACAAGTATTGGACAACTACATGCCAGCATTCAAAAATATGTTGTAGTTTGGTTTAGTTTGTCAGCGCAGATAAAGACTTTTTGATTTGACTCCTGTACTGCCTAGAGTGAAAAGTACTCTTGATTTAGGTCAGGTTCTGAGCCATTGACATCCATGTTTTTTAGAAAATAATATCAAAATTTGGATGAGTTTTTTGGAGCCACACCTGGACTTGCATATTTTTTTCTATTCACTTTAACTAGGCATCTGAGTCTCTTAAGTGGTTTTGAAAATCAAAACAAATTTCTTCAGTTTGGCACTAGAAATAGTTTCCCATCCCTCATTAAAAGTGTGATATATAGTGTTTATATGTAAATGAGAGGATTTAAAAGAAAAGTTTGCATGATGCCTTAATTATGGGAAATAAAGGCAACTTCATATGAAATCTGTCATCCTCTTCCACTGCAGTCAAAGTATAATTGTTCTTTTTCTCTCAGTTTACTTCTCATTTTTTACATTATTTATATGTTTTTACTGAGAAGCTATGGAAAAAAATATAATTTATTTTATTTTTACAGAGAAGTAGCTTGTTAATGCAGTTGTCTCCCAAGTCTCATGCATTATCATGTCAATTGTATGTTATACATCATCACTTGTGAACCAACTTAAGGGATCATCAGATCCTGTGAATGTCACTTTTGCCCTCTATACCTTTGTTCAGTGTGCCAGTTGGTGTGTGTTGTTCTTCATCTTTGCCTGAATGATATCCAACATCTGTCTTTAGTCAGATGGTGAATCAGCCTTCAAGGAACCAGAGAATACTCCATACATGAAAAGCCTCGTGGAATGTGTCCAACCAGTAGTTTGCTCTAACAACAGAATAGATCAATGAAGTGTTATGCAGAATACATTTGGATGCACCAAGAGCAATACAAGGAATGGAATTTTTCATGTAAGGCATTGCAGCCATTCGGGTGTGTCAGTATTTCATGAGGTCTTACAATAAAATTCTAATTGAAGCTTAGGTTGAGGCATTCCTTCATTCCATTTATGTCTGGTAAAAGTTCACTGCTTTCCTAAATCTGGTCCTTGCTAATTCCTGAAGAGATCAATTTCTTTGCTGTTCCAGATAATCATCAGCTTTTTTTCAGGGTGCTTGCTTTAAAGTACCAATGTCCTGATTTAGCAGAGGACTGAGTTCCTGTGATTGCCCACACAGATAAGTGGTACCAGAACAGACATAGATCTACTTGAGATACTATTTAGAGACCTTACCTAGTTTCTCAGACAGTTAACAGTTGTCTTTCTCCTTTCAGACAAGAATATTTCTCTTCCCAATTTCCCTTCAACAGCTCAGTCATTGTAAAATCCTGTCCTGGAAGTTCTAATCCTGATGAGGTGAACTTTTTCCTGATCTGTCAATATTTTTTGTCAGCCTTTTCTTGTATGTCTTACTTCAGACAGTTAAAAGGCAATGGGAGTAAGAGGGATGTAAAATGCATCAATTGAGCTGTGAAAATGTGATTATAGAACACAGCAGCTACTGTAGATCTTCTGCAGCACCTAAGACCATTCTAAAAATGGCTGTTTTGAATTAGCAACACAACAAGGACTTGTCCCAAGTCCTTCTGTATCCCTGCTGCAAAATGCTGGCTTTCATGCAAATGCATGTAATATGTGCACCTGTTTGTTTTTTGCCTACTGAGCAGTCCTGAAAACATCCATCACAGTCAGTACTATAAAATTCTATTGGGTCATGCTTTGTACTGTATAAATAAATATTGCAGGAAACATATGTATTCATGTGTGTTCTCATATGTACCATATGCTACATTTAGTGTATGTTATCCTACATTAAAAAATTCCCCAAAACCACTTGCAAAACGCCCATCACAGTCACAAGAGAGAAGGGACTCTGAAATATAGAGTGAGATGGCCATTTTTTTGCCATAAACAAGGTTCTTCCTGTGTTTTTCTGTTCTTTCCACACATCCTATTATTTGCAGTAGCTGTTGCAGTACTGCAGAAGGACTGTCTTCTTTTTGCTTTATGAAATGTTGTGTTTTATCAGAAGGCAAAATGACAGGATAGCTATATTCTAGGAATCATTTTCAAATTCTGAACAATGTGTATTTGTTTTTGGTAAGATGCATTTGAACATTCAAACTTTTATAATTGTTCACTATAAGGGATTCATTAACAACCTAAATTAGGAATTTAACTTGATTACTGCATAATGCAATGCACTTGGTTAAAGCTAAATGAAGAAACAGAGTTTATAATGCATGCAATTGTAGAGGTTGTGTGAAATGGAGCCTACTCCCCCAGGAGTATAGAGGAAATTTCCTTTAATGCATCAGTTGTCTTTTTCCCTCCTGACTGTATATTTTTCAAATAGAAATCAAAAATATTTAAATGGATGGAAGTTAACAGTACAAAATGAAGGTCACTACATCAGTTTTAGACTACTGAGAATCTAAGATAATTCCTCAGCTAACTGTTCCTCTGCTTTTATGTTCTGATTGCTATTTAAAAATAGGCTTACAAATTTAAATACTACAGAAGACCCAGAATTACTGGAGAGGCTCACAGATGGTTGCAGAACAGTTTTAGAAATCTTACAACTCTTCCTCTATAGGCACATCTCTTCTGCCTAGTTTTTGGGTTTGCTGCCTAATCACACTAGCAACAACACTTGGAAAACTTGCTTGAAGTGCTGTGAGCAAATAGCTTTTCAAACAGACAGATTAGCAGTGGAGTTCCATTGAAATACTGTATAGAAATATATTTTCTTTTGAACTACTAAACACTGTGACAATCCTGATGGCTCAAAGGCATAAAAGGACATCTTTGCATTCTCATCCTGAAGTTCAATATCTGTCTCGTCCCTAAATGATGACTGCTGACTGTGTTATTCACTCCTGGAGGATTTAAAATATGCTTTGAAACTCCAGAGAGCCTTCAAGCTGCTGGACAAGTTGTCAGTGGATGCTAGACTTCAGCAGTAAGCAATAAGATCCAGTGGGTGTGTGTGTGTGGTAAGTGTGGAGATTTCAATGGTAGCAGCATGAACTAAATTTAGGGAACTGATGCTAGCAGGCAGCACAATACACATTCAAGGTAGTTACTCATAAGTATTTTAAGAAGATGCCAAAAAATGGAATAGCTGATTTCTTAAATATTTATACTGTCTGATTTATAATAGATGCTGCAAACACTTCAAAAATTGAAAGCTGTCATGGTTTACGCCTGGGCAGGAACTTGGCCATTTCACTGAACAACTTTATTCAAAGAGGATTTGATATTTAAAATAAGGGCAACTGACAAGTTTCATGCTTCTTCTTAAAAAAAAAAAAAAGGCATTGGATAATAATAAATTATGCCTCACCCTGAGGTCTAAGTTTAAGAGAGCTTAGCAATTTGGTTAATCATTGCAGCTCCTTTTATACTCTGTTGGAGAGAGAAATACAGATACAGCAGGCAAATCACAATAATCTTGAGTGGATTCTGCACTGAGCAGTCTTGGAATGTCTTTGCCCTTTGACTGCATCCTTCTAAATGGGGACAATGAAAAACTAGTTTGCAAATAGTGGTCAACACGTAACTAATATGATATTTTTAACCAGTGCCAGATATCACTAACAAATTGCCCAGAATAAGTCCTCACACACTCCAAAGCGATAGAAACTCTTTGTGTAGAGGCACTAAGCGGTTCACTGTGGGTCTCAGATTAGATTTTGTGATGACATAACCTCTTTTATGTCATGCGTTTGGCTTCCTCCCCTGCTTTAACATGGATTAAAAAACAGGCACCAAAGTTGTCATTATATTCCCATAAAGCACAGTAAATGCACAGTGTTTAATACATTATTGTGCACTATATATAATAAACACACAATGTAAGCCAACTTGCTGATGAGCACACAGTGGCATTTTCACCTTGTGCAAGGTAACTCAGAGCCTTTACAAGGAATTTGCATTATTGGGGAATCCTTTTCCATTGATAATGTATATGAAACAAGAAGTGTGATGTGATCTAGATCTCCTACTTCCTCTGCAGATACCAGCCTTCTTCATTAGACATTGTTGGAAATATTCAAATGCAAAAAACTAATCTTCATCCACATAACTAGCATTTTTTGGGGGAATATAATCTTTAAATCTGTATCAGAGTTGCCTAAATCAGCACAAAGGCTTGGTGTTCTTTTTCCTGACATTTTTTCCTCCTTGTTGCTGTTAATTTGTAAGTACATGTGCTGTATATTATACCTGTAAAATGAGATCCAGACCTTATGGCAGTGTGAGATGCTTCCTAGGTGCAACTAAACCTCTGCATGAATGCACATGCATCCATGTGAGATGCATTAAACATAGTACATCCTGATTTCATACACAATCCTTCATTAGTGAAGAGGTAGAATAGGTTGCCAAATCAAAATTAAGTTTGAAACAAACAGGATGAGACATCTGAAGTCTCTGAAGGCTTTTTTGCTCTTTGTGGGTTTTTCATACAGTATGTCAGATCACTTGAAACACCCAGGTAGGAGCATTTTGGCATAATTGCAATAAAAGATTTATAAAACACCAGAAATCAAACCCTGAAGTGTTGTTTTGATTGTTTCATTGTTTATGACTTTTGGGGAGACTTCTTGGACTTTTTTGGGAGGAAATAACTCTAGCAACAACAAGTAAACTGTGCCCTCAGTGAAAGATTTATCTGAGGCAAAGACAGAAAAGTGAGTTTGGATATCAATCTTCAGCTCCAGAAAAATAAAGAAATGGAGCACAAGGATGGGCAAGGAGAAGCAGGATCATTTCCCTCCATAAGGAAGTAAGTAAGCACTAAGTAGCAGAAGGCTTATTCCAGTCTATTATCCTTATAAACCTCAGATTCCCTAAGGCTATTATTGAAACAGCATATGGTAGAACCTCAGTGCACCTGAATTTTCAGGCCAAGTTACATCCACACACTGCACGGGTCTGAGGAACAAGTGAAAATCAGTATTTGCAAATAGTTTAAAAAAAGAAATATTGAGTATTCCTGCATCCCTAAATCACCTCAAGAATGAAAGACTCCATAATTGGTCCTTTCATCCTTCCTCTCTTTCCTCACATGCTCTAGAAATACCCTGGATTATTTAACCCTTTCTCCAATTTTCAATGCATACACTCAAATGCAGATTCTCGTTTTGTCTTTCAGCTCAATTTAAAAGAACTTCTCTCAAAAAATGCACACACTGTTCATGTTCATGATAGATTTTAGTCTTAAAGTGACATTTAAATTTGTCAGCACTGAAAGATCCAGTTTCTAAAATATGAAATTTTTCACTCCTCCAGCATACTCCAACTTCCAAAGCCTGGGTTTTTTTGGCAGATCTATCACACACATGATAGCCTTGGCAGATCTATCACACACATGATATCCTTACCAGATCACAGCAGCTTTATTGCAGACAAGAAGACTTTCAAGCCAAGAAGGAGCTTTTAGGTACATTTTATCCACAGGGAAGTACTTTGTTGCAATTCTAACATGTGCAGAGTACTCTCAGATTATGCAAGGATCATTTAACCTCCCGAAGCATTTAAATTATACATAAAAACCTACAATAGTAAATTATTTCATTTGTTTGTTAATTTTAGCAAATGCACACTCAAAAACATCAAAATATTTGTTCTCATGGGACAGATCACAAACCCAGCACATATATTGTTTTGCAGTTAATTAAAACATTAAGAAATCAGCAGCTGCGAACACTGATATTCTCATACCAATATGGGTCTGGAATGTCACATTATTACATTGTCAATAAGTCACAGATTTTAACGTACAAAAGAATATGCATAGATTTACATAGGCAGGAATGCTGTTGCCGTTATAGGGATTCTGCAGAGTTCAGATTCCTGCAAGGAACTTTGGCCATATTAGAAATATTGATCCATGCAGTTTTCACATCCATTAGATCATGGCTGTATATGCCCTGAAAGCTGACCAAAATAATCATTAGAGCAAAAAAAAAAATTTGTTGGAAAAAAAATTTTTGTACCTTAAAAGACACCTTGACCTGAGGTTCAAGAACTGACATGTATCCAGAAAGAAAAAGTAGAGAAAAATATTATAAAGAACAAGACAAGAAACTCACTGATTTCCACATGATTATGAATTCTCTCATAGCATAATTATGTGTACACTATTCGAACAACATCCAGTTGCATATTTAAATCATTCATGCTTTAATTTGGTGCTGTAAAATAAACCAACTACATCCAAATTAAAAAACCCAATAAGAAATTATAAAGGAGGAAAATATTATTTAAAAATGAAGTTTTATCTACATCTGTAAAAAACAGGTTATGGGTGATTTTTTTCCCAAATCTTTCAAATAATTTCAGTTCAATTACTTTGATCATTTATCTCTTGCATTAGATGAAGCATTGAATCATGATAGCAGGAGAGTGAGACAGTATTTGTCTTAGGTCAGCACATTCAAATGCTCATGGAAGCACATCTTTCTCTCTCTCTCTTAGCTCAGTGAAATGTAGGAAATAATCTTGTAATAAGAAAATTCCTAATGAGGATTTATAGCACACAATATTTAAATTATCAAAGCACATTTTGTTGCTATAGTAACAATAATCCTCCACACACAGTATGTAAAGAAATTTGTCTAAAATTATGTATTCTGTATTCATTCTAGACATTGGAATGCAATCTTTTCAAGCTTCTAGCTGTCCTTGTGTTGAGAAGAATGTTATTTTAGTTTTTTTAACTAGAAGTGGTGAGAGCAACTGCTTCTTTTGCTATAAAAATATGTTACAATATTGTGTGCTCACTCTACTAGTTAACGAAATTCAGCAAAAGCCAGAACTGAGAGCATATCAGAATTTAAAAGAAACAATGTGTGACTTGGTATGTCAACTACACAATGTTCAGAGACTAAATCTTTGTTTCTAATGTTCACTTCAGTATTATAGATTATAATGGAGCATTGACAAAAAATATGGAAAGCATCAGGAGCAAATTACTCTATTTCATCAAGTACAGTTGGCATTTTCTCAGAAGCATAAGAGAGTTAGGAGCTCCC
The DNA here is from genome assembly GCF_963662255.1 of Cinclus cinclus. NCBI lineage: Eukaryota > Metazoa > Chordata > Aves > Passeriformes > Cinclidae > Cinclus > Cinclus cinclus. Next base: position 57,825,919 of record NC_085046.1, read on the forward strand.
TCTGGAAGAACATGGTGCTTTTCATAACAGGGGACTACTGGGAAATTGGTGAAGTTCTGAATTTAAAATGCTGCAGGAATTCCACAGTAATTCCCTAAGTGAATATTTTTATTTTCCATTCAGCAGTAAAGACATTTAACAAAGTCAAATGCCACATCAAGATGATTTAAAACTCTCTATACTGCTTCCCTAACACAACATTAGCAAGGAGAAGCTGCTATAGAGAGTCATTAATGGGACTGGAAAAGCTGGGAGCAACAAAAGGTCACAAACCTTTAACACCCCGGTGAACAGGAGGGGCAAACAGCATATGACACATCAGAAGCACATGATGTGGAAATTTACCCAGGCAGGGCATACAGGGATGATGCTGTAATCTGCAGGTAGGTCCACACCTCAGGTAAGTGCTTAGTGCTCTAGGTCTCTGCCATAATGGTGGACACTCTACTTAGAGCCAAAAGCATCATATCTACTGAGACAGCCCCAGAGATTCTGAGATTTCCTTACCAATTCTATCCACTCAGATAGAATTGGTAAGGAAGGAGATGTCCATACAGGTTGCAATAGATGCCCAGTTACTCCTCCTGGAGAAAAGGAAGTACCTGCACAGTGTACACAGGTCAATGACCTGCTGCAGCACATGGCCAAATTACAGGAGACAGGCTGTGCCCTACTAGAGGGGCTGAAACAGAGATGGGCATGTGGCTTCAGAACTGCACCTACAACTGAGCATGAGTCACCTTGGACCGTCATGACCCAAAAAGCAGGGCTCCAATTCAACCCCCAACATCCAGACCAAAACCAGGTACGATGCTTTAAAAGCTTTAGATGTCTATGAGCAAGATTATCCAGCAAGGACAACCTGCACTAGCAGCACATGGTGCTTACCGTCAAAAGAAACACGGAATGATCATAATGGGTGACTCCGTTACAGGTCACTGAGGGACCCATCTGCTGGCCTGATGGAAAGTCACAAGAAATATGCTGTCTGCTGGGGGATAGGATTCATGATGGCTTGAGAGGGAAGGAAACCTTCATGGATAGAGGGAGCTCCTTGTAAATCTCAAATGCAAGAAAGAAATTTATGGAATTTGGAAAAAGGGATAGGCCACATGGGAGGACTAAAGGAACATAATCAGGGTATGCAGGGATGCAATGAGAAGGGCCAAGGTTTACTTGGAACTGTGTCTGGCAAAGGACATCAAAGACAAGAAGGGCTTCTGCAAGTAGTTCAGCAGCAAAAGGAAGAATAGGAAAAAAATATGAGGCCACTGCTGAATCAGATTGGTGTCCTGGAAATGGAAGACACTGAGAAGGTAGAATCAATGAATGCCTTTTTTGTCTCAGTCTTTGCTGCTGAAGTCAGCCCTCAGGAGTCCCAGACTTTGGACTGAAGAGAAAGGAAGACTTCTAGTTGGTCAGAGAGTTGGGTTAGCAATTGTCTAGGCAGTTTAAAGGCCCGTAAATCCATGGGCCCTGATGGGCTGCACCCATGGGTGCTGGAGCAATTGGCAAATGTGTATCTGTAATTCTCCATCATGTTTGAAAAATCATGAAGAATGGGAGAAGTGTCTGATGATTGAAGGAAGGCCAGTGCTATTCTTATTTTCAAAAAGAACAAGAAGGAGGACCTGGGAAACTACCAGCCAGTCCTTCAAACCTGGAAAGGTGATGGAACAGGTCATTCTGGAGGTCATCAACAAGCATGTAGAAGAAAAGCAGGCCATCAGGAGTAGTTAGCATAGATTCACCAAGGGGAAGTCATGTTTGACCAAACTGATAACCTTCTGTGAAGACATGGGAGGATGGACTGACAAGTGGAGAATGGTGGATGTCGTATACCTCTACTTCAGCAAGGCTTCTGACAGTCTCCCTATAACAGCCTCGTAGGTAAGCTCAAGAGATGTGGGTTAGATGAATGGATAGTGAGGTGGATGAAGTGGTGGCAGAGTTCAGAGGGTCGTGATCAGTGATGTAGACTCCAGCTGGAGACCTGTAGTCAGTGGTATTCCCCAGGGATCAATACTGGATCCAGTCTTACTCAATATTTTTATCAATGAGCTGGATAAAGGAGTAGAGTGTACCCTCAGGAATTTGCTGATGATAGGAGACTAGCGGGCGTGGTAGATGCATTGGAAGGCTGTGCTGCCATTCAGTGGGATCTTGACAGGCTGGAATGTTGGCTGGAGAGAAACCTAATGAGGTTTCTCTAACAAGGGCAAGTGTAGGGTCCTGCACCTGTGGGGAAATAACCCCAATTACCATCACAGGTTGGAGGATGACCTGCTAGAGAGCAGCTCTGTTGAGAAGGTAACCATGAGCCAGCAGCGCCCCTGTGGCCAGGAGGGCCAATGTCATCCTGGGGAACATCAGGAAGATTGTGCCCAGCAGGTCAAGGGAGGTGATCTTTCCCCTCTACTCAGCCCTAGTGAGACAAAATCCTAGATGTGTGTCCAGTTTTGGGCTTCTCCATAGAAGAAAGAGAAGGAGCTACTGAAGATGGTCCAGCAGAGGGCCACAAAGATCATAAGGGGTCTGGAGCATCTTTCTTAGGAGACACTCTGGAGGTGATCCTGTTTAGTCTAGAGAAGAGAAGACTGAGAGAGGATCTCATTAATGCATATAAGTATCTCAAAGGTGGGTGCCAAGAGGATGGTGCCAGATTCATTTCAGTGGTGCTCAGAGACAGGACAAGGAGTAATGGCCATAAACTTGAACACAAGAAGTTTCAGCTCAACATGAGGAAGAGCTTCTTTACATTGAGGCTGTCAGAGCACTGAACAGGCTACCCAGGGAGGTTGTGGAGTCTCCATCTCAGAGGTATTTCAAACTCACCTGGACACATTCCTGTGTAACCTGCTCTAGGTGACCCTGCCTTGGCAGTGGGGCTGGACTAGAAAATCTCCAGAGGTCCCTTCTAATCCTAACAATTCTGTGATTCTAAAAAAAAATTCCATCTTGTGGAGCTACTCATACGGATGGGTGTACAATCAAAAGTGTGTGGAGATCACTGTCATAGATTACACACATTTGCAAATGCAAAATAGCAAATCAATGTTTTAAAGTAACCCAATATGGATCAGAGGTAAACAGAAGACATCCTTGTTTTTTCACACTGCTTCCACTGTTTTGACAGGATTATTCTTTGTACAAGCACAGTCCTATATAATCCTTGGGTTATTTAAAAAAGCCCAGAAAAACTAAGTGGACTAATTTAATCTGAAAGTTGTGCTCATTGTTATGAAATGCCTTTTCCACAGGAGTCCAACATAAAATCTATGTGTCATAAAAATTGCAGGGATGCAAAGATGAAAGGGTTTTAAAGGATCACAGAAGAAATGTAGGAAGTTTAAGAACTATCTGCCTAGTAGACAAATTTCCCAAGTCAACATAAACTAGTAACTATAAAAAATTGATTCTCAAGAAAGTAAGCAGAGGCAAAAATTATCATATTTCTGCTTAGACAATTTAGTTATATAATTCCATGTCTCAGTAACATCTATTCTTGCTTGAACACAATTTTACCATTGATAAACAGGCAACTAGTTTTGGAAACCTGATTCTGAACTTTTATCTTATTTGAGGCCCAGGCCCTGAATTATTTGAAAGCAGTATGTGGAAGAGGTACTAGAACTGGATGACTTTTTACAAGGACAAAATCTTGAAGAGTGAGTTTTGAAGAAAGTGAGATTTTGTAAGAAAATCAAACACTGCAAATATTCTTGGATAAAAAACTCAAATATTTCAATATGTTTGCTTTCATTATGTCTTCAGTATTGCTTTGCTGTCTATTCCAGGTAATTTCATAACCCTCCCCTTCTTAACCTATCATTTCAGAATAATGGCTTTTATTTCAAAGTTTAAAAGAAAGGAGGGAAATTTAAAAGAATGGATTTTTTCCCAAAAGTGAACTGTTGATGTATTAAATGCCAAGTTGGAATTGTTTTTACTCAGACCCAAGTGAATCTAAATTCATATTATTAAAATTCTGCATGATAGATTATACCTTATTACAAATTTCCTGCAAATAATCACTCATCTCTAATGTAAAAAAAGCAAAAACAAAAACAAGCCTCACATTTAATAATTAATTAGAGAAGTTAAATGGGCTATAAATAAAATTGAGCAGTCTGTTAGTTTTGCCAGGTTCATACTCACCCACAAAATTGCTTGAGTGGTCTTATGGGGTTTAAAAGAATGTTTCTCAATGAACAGCTGATTCTTGTTGTGATTAATAATTGCAGAATTGAACATATTTTATATAGGTTTTGAAAAAATTCCTGAACAAAGATGAACTTCTGGAGAAGTTCAAATGTTAAGTATACAACAAGTTTCAAAAATGGAAGCAGTGCAATTCCTACTGTCAAATGAAATATCATCTGCCTTTTCTTATCCTTGACCAATAAAAAACCTTGCATTTTCATAGTTTCACAGCATAGATGAATACTAGTGTCAGGATAAATTAGTCCTATCAACATAATAGAATTTATGGGAGTCTCAGATGGGTCCTTGAAGAAAAAATTGCTTCAAGTGTATTGGCTTTGAGAAAGCAATTGCACACTGAGGCATCTTCAGCTACTTTCTCTTAGTTGAAGGGCTCCCTGGAAAGTCTTCCTTCCAACAATCCATCATAATCCATGCATATAGGAAACTCTCAAACAGATTTGAGCAATTGTTCTTTCTTCATAGGCCAGAACATTTTGGGGGTGGTGGTGGTCTGCTGCATAAAGCATCTTAGTAGTTGTTATTAGCAGAATTGTTCAAATATTCATTGTAGTGTAGTTCTAGAGTACTTAACTTGGCCTAAACATTATTAACCATATTCCTCAGTACAAGTTTGACCTACAAAGCAGCCTGGGAGGAAAAGAATATTTGAAATATCCAACATTATAAATATTTTAAATATACAAGGTATTAATGTTTTAACACATGCTCTAATGCTATTTTTTTCACATGGATGAAAGCTATTCTTCATCACATTTATACATTACCCTAATGGTCTCAGGTGAGGTGCACATGGAGGAAGGACATATTCCCTTGCAGCTCTTGCTTTTAGGTAAGCTCGGAACGAGGACAGAGACCCAATATCAGAGTAGAGAGGAATCCAGTCTTTCATCAGCAAGTTGCCTACACCTAGGAAGCAGAGACAGGCTGAGCCTCTTCAAAGGGCGCTGCAATATGTTCAATTTTGGAGAGGCTTCTGGTTGTCTAATGTGGCAGGACATGGCAATGGAGGTGGGAAAGGGTCTAAAGAATGCAGCTGGATCTGTGTGGCGTGAAATCTCATTATACCTACAAGGCATTAGAAGTATTTATTGTTTGTCTGTGTAAATTGCAAATAAAAGTTATGGAAAATAGCAATGCTTAGGTTTTCCATTTAAGTTCATGGAAATCAAGCATGCTTCCAAAGTAGACAAACATCATAATCAGAGAACATAAGTGGTTATAGGACTGATGGCTGACCTTAAATGTCCTCTTTGATTTTAATTTTTTTGGTTAAGTGATACAACCGTGATGTTATTCAGTATAATTAGGAATCAGTTGCAAGACATTAGGGGTGAGATTTTTAATGAGTTTTCAGTGGGATAAAAATAATCTCAAAATGCATACTTACAAATACTTATTGCCCTCTATTGTTAATGCATTAAATATCTCTAAATGTGCATTAATACAAATAGAGAAAAAATGCATTTGGGGAGGTGATAAAGAGGATATGGTACTGGGGGTGAGAAAATTGTGCTGTTTCCATTGTTTATATTGTATAAGAATATGTAAGAAAAGCTTTTTTAAAATCTATGAAAGTGTAGGGAGAGTCAGAAGGTCAAGGACCACTGTGATAATCCTGAATCACTTGTCAACCCAGATTTCCCAAAGAGCCACTGGTTTTGGGCTATCTTAGTCTGATGTGGTGTCCTTTGATTGAGATTTAGTCCTCCAAAGTCACAAAGATTTTGTCCTATTAATTTATCTTAGTCTGCCTATCAATATGAGTATCACACTATTAGGATCGTATCTAAGCAATTTAAAAGTTAAAGGCAGGGAGAAAAGTCATAGTCTTTCCAAAATAATTCCTGTACCACAGTCTGCAGTGTAGCTCCTCAGAAATTGACTGGTTAAGCATTATGGAACTCCAAGGCCAGGTTGTTAGGAAAGCTGGGAAACTGGTAGAATAATGAACACATTAGAAAAAAAAAATTAAATTACATGTCTGCTTCTATTTGCTTATTTGAAAACAAGATTTATTATATATGTTTTCTCATATCTCATATCTCATATCTCATTGTTTTCCATCCATGAAATGAATTACTATTTGAAAAGAAGATACGTCTGCTTTTTCTAACATGGCTGTAGAGTATATTCTTCTCATGGATCGTCCTGAATTATATTAAATAACATTATAAATCTCAACTATGTAAATGTTGTATGATTTCTATTTATGCCTTACTAAAATAATGTATTTTCTCAAAGCGAGAAATATTGTATGAAAGTACGAAATATTTAATACACCTTGCATGAAATATTCAGATTTCAGCTATAAGATAAAGTGAGCTACAGAAACAACATCTTCTCTGGTAGAAGATAAATCATGGCCTTAACTATTGATCTTTAATCCTCAGGTAAAACACTACAGTACAGAAAAAAACCACAGGCACAACTTAGTTCTCCTCAGTCAGGACAAAATTCCAGACTAATCTGCAGGAATAATACGAATCCCAGGGCAATGTAGAAGAGTGGCTGCTAATTTAAACATTAAGTCTAATAAATATGTTTTATTACACATTTTTGGGCATTTCATTAATAAGTTGCTAATCAGTTACTTTAGATGGACTTTACTCCAAGTTTAGTCTTGAAAAGCAGAGAAAAATGGTATGCTTTCATTCTTCAAGAAGCCCTTCCATTTTGTCACTGACTGTGGTCCCAGCCTCCAACATCCAAGTTCAACGAGCTCAAATAATGTGATGCTGACAAATTACACAAAATTGAATAAATAAAATGGGTTAGAAATGATATACAGATTGCCTTTTCAAAAATCACCTTGACCCATGACTTCTGCCTAATTGATTCATTAAGCATAGTCATGCCCTTTCCTGTGAAAAGAAAACAAATGCATTTCTTAAAATTACTTTTAACTGCATCTTTTACACATTAAGTTTTCTTCTACACATGCACAGGAGGGACTTTTCATCATAAATGTTGCATCAAATATTAGCAACAAACTTGCTTGTCTATTGTAGAAAGATGTAATGGAGCTCATGCTGCAGCAATACTGATGCAAAATACTCAGTTTTGCCTAGCCTCATATAGCAGAGGTGGGGGACACAAAAAATTACATCACTAAACTGACCACAGATATTGCATTATGTCCCCTATGATTAAACACATAACATGCATTCCTATAATTGACAAAAAAATTAGTACATCTATGTATTATTCAAGGATTTGCACACCAGAATTTTGTAAAAATAAATATTTTTCAGAAAAAGTTTCCCTAATGCAGGTATCTCCTTTCCTCAATGCTTGTTTTACTGGATTATTTTAACAATGAAATCATTTAGTCACTAGAAGCTTCATGCCTTTGGATTTATCTAAAGAAAATTATCTGAGAAAAGATAGGAGAAACCAATGCACACTTCCACAAGGACAAGGAGATATAATTTCAAAATTACAACTGAATTAAGGATAGTATTGTAACAGCTAAACCAATGCAGCAATCTAAGCCAATTTAAGTGTTCTATTGTGCAGAACAGCAGTCATTATAAAAGAGAAATCAAAGACAGTTGTTCACATAGTTAAGCCATGGTTCTGTCATGTCAGAAAATACTGATACATGAACAGTTTTCAAATGATAATATGACAGGCAGGATAGGAATTGAATTTAAAGTATCTAGCACTAGGACTGTAGAGACAAAGGTCATGATCCCAAACTGCTCGACCTATTTCTCAACAGCATCTTGCAGACCCCATTCCATGCACTATGTGCCTGATGCAGCAAAACACCCTCTTCATTTCCAACCTGTGGCCATCTTCCCTGCAGTCAATAGACTGTTCAATTCACAAGTGCTTTTCTAATTCAGTCCTGGAGGATTGGGTCTTTGGCTGAATGCTCTAAATATTCCCTGAATAGTTTCTTGCTAGCCAAGCAAATCTCTGTTCACTTTTGTGATAAAAATTTCACTTACAAAATGGCCTAGTATCAAGGATGTAATTTTCACTGCATTATCTGATAACATAGTTTTTGTCCTTTGTATCACTGGTCATCAATACATACTGTGTGATTATGATATAATCACATATATGCAGCTTTTTCAGCTGCAAATCAGAAAGTAGAATTGGAACCTATATGGTTCACTGTATAAAGTGAAATCAATACCAGATCTTGAAAATGGAGAAGATTAAAATTTTTAAGAATATTTTTTTAAATTTATTCAGTATTTTTTGAATTCTGTTTCTCTTTAAAAGAAGCATTAAAATTACTGTGATTTCTGCAATATCTTGAATAATTGCATAAAAATGATGTTGTAGGGTATCCTGTGTTGAATGCACTGTGAATGCGGAATATGCCTGTCAGAAAAGGAGAGCATTGAAAGTACAATCATAACATCTGAATTTCAGTTCTCCTACCATGATTCTTAATTACTTATTTCCTCCATGCAGTTCTTAGTCCTACCCAACCCTGCCCCTTTCTTTACAAAGAAAGGGTTTAAATGTGTTAAAAGGACAAGAAGAGAGTGCTACTTCTTCTTAGAAATCTTCAGACATTCTGTAAAGGACAGCTTCCTGATCTTACTGTTTCACCAAATACTTCAAAATTCACATACAGTTTGGAGGTTGAAGTGATATCTGTTATCATTGTATTTAAGGACCAAACTTTGACCATTCCTAAGGTGACCTTCTGGTCTGTGGTATCATGGGTATCAAATAACATTACAAGTCTTCATTGCAGATTACTCTGGAACAAAGTCATACGGTGTTTCTCTTGAACATTGTTCTGAAAAGATGGACAACACATGACATCCACGAAAAAGATCTGTGTCAGACACACAACAGCTAACAGGGGAACAGCTAACTAAAGCTGAACATTATGAGATGCATAAAAATGAAGCTTATAATTTTATCAATTTTTTCTTTCATCTTTGATGCGCTTAAAAGTTTTATTTTCATCCTGACTCCATGGCACATATAGCATCCAGTCAACATCAAAACAAACTGCTTGTCATTAAATATTAAATTCCTTAAGGGGTAAATCTGTAAGTTTTTTATTTCTTTTTATTTTTTTCCAGCTGAATCTGGCACCACCCAAGGCTAGAGAAGCATTTGGAATCCACAAATTGAGATGAAACTAATGAGAGTTAAACTTGAGAAAGGGCTGTTTAAATAAAGCCCCAAGGAAGAAATTGCATGAATATGCCTACATGAGAAAACACAATGTTGTGCTATTCATAATGAACTGGGTTTTACACCAGAGAAAAATCATAGAAACATGTCATGGTTTGGCTTAGAAGGGATCTTTAAAGATCATCTAGTCCAGCTCCACCTGTCACGAGCAGGATCATCTTTCACTAAATCAAAAAACTTTTACTTGGACAGTATTGCAGACATCACTTCATCTGCAGTATGCCTCATCATGCACCTATCAATACACCTGGGAAAATGCACTAAACATTTTCAGAACTTTTTGAAGGTTGAAACACTACATAGAGCATAAAAACATAGCTCATGCATTGAACATGTATTGATTGCACAGGTGTTTTAAAGTTATGCTCTCCAATTCATTCGTAGCTTTTGAAAAGGACTTTGCACGGCTTAAACACAAGTTCTTGCCGTTGGCCCTGCTTAGCACTGTATAGATATGTTCTGTGCACAGTGAGCCAAAAAGAGACTTCTGTTGTCCTATTAGGTAAACTCAGGATTGTAGCATTTCCAGTGTGGCATTCTGCAGTGAACTTCCTGAAATGTCTTCTCTGTTGACATACCTTAGCAGCTCACTGTCTGGGTACCTTTGACTTGGCTACAATATATTTCCTTCCATTTCACTAGGACCTTCCTAATACTGCTTAAAGAAACTCAGACACCAATAATGTTGCATATGACAACTTCTTTCTTTTTTCTTCCTAGAGTATTGGACTACAAGTATCTTCCCTTATAACACAGGAACACCTTTACTTCAGCTTATTTTAAATACCATGTCAGTGGGGACTAGCATCATTTTCTCAACTAATATATTATATCTGAGCTGGACATCCTTGTGAAGAAGGCAGACATTTACCTTTTGTGTAACCAGTTTTGAAAGAGTATGTCAGAAATGAGTAGGAGAAAGGCACAGGTTGAAATTACAGCAGTATTTAACATGAATGAGATTGAAAATTCTCAATAATATTGTGACGGTTTAATAGTTTCACTACTGATTACCAATTGCTGTATGAAACCCAAGGATCCTATTTAGCATCAGCAACAGAGAAGCTGTGTCATCTGGAGACACCTCTACAACTTTCTGAGTTTCCAATAAATGTACTATATCTAAAAAGAGAGACTATACCTCCCAGAATGCAGGCAATCAACTACTTCAGACAGTGAAAAGCAAATTATAACTCTTTCATGGTATTTTTTCAGAAAACACAACTTTTCACAAAATGTGAGGCTGAGAAATACTCATCTACAATTTCATATAAAGGTGTACTCAGGCCCAGGTTAACAAGGAGCTGCTAAATGAAACAGAATTATAGTTTTAAAAGGAATCAGACCAAGTTCATGGAATTATTTAAGAGTCAGAACACAACTGAATGGTATCAATTATAAGTTTAAACTTCAGTTTAACACCAGAGCTTACACACCTCCACTGATTTTCTCTCCTGTTATCAGTCAGTGACTCTTAAAGGAAGGACCCGTAGTGCCTTCTAAATAGCTGCTAAAGCAATATGCATTATATTGTTAAAATGCAGTCACAGTGTTTGCATACCATAGCTGCAACATCTCTTTGCAGAGAGAATGAGAGGATTTGGACCAGGTAATAGCATTTCAGTTAGTGAGAGGCCTTAAACCAGTATATTTAAAAAAAAAAAAACCCTTGTACCATTGGAATTTTCAGCCTAGAAAAGAGTCTTCTCTAAAAGTCCTGGGATCACCAGTGACTTCAGTCCTATAATGAGAAGCAGAAGATGCAGACTCAGGCTCTCCTGTCTTCCTATCCCTCAGTAGATAAATTCCACCTGTACAACTTAATAAACACATTGCAGAAATGCAAAGGTAGAAAGCATATTTATGCATTTTAGATAAAAGAGTTATTGAATAAATACATAATTTTGTGGAAAAGAAACCAGAACCCAATTACTTTTTCTGAAGGAAACCATTGGCCAAAAAAACCTTCGGAACAAAACTACTCGTACTACTCTTTCTACGTCTCTTCTTACACAGCCTTGGTAGAACTAAAGTCTACTTAGTTAAGCTGGACTCAAAATTCTCACTATGCCACATGAAAATGCAACCTCCTACCCAGCAAATTTGATGCATCGCCTGTCTTTGGCCCTTATTTTGTATGAAAGTGCTATTTTTCACCAACTCCAAACTTGAAGAGATCCTTTAGTGTTTCTCCAAACCGATCTGAAAACTGGAATCATTTAGGTACAGTACTGTCTTATTTCCAGATCGAGAATGGGCACAAGCAAGAGCTAGGAATGAAGAAGACTGACAAGACTTCTGAAGACAGCCACAATGAGTGAGCATAGAGGAACCTCACTGATGAAAAGGTAGGCACTTGCAAAATTAAGAGGAAATTTTTCTAACTTATGCACTTAGGAGTTTACACCTAACACTTCCAAGTTCATTTGAAAATGCCAGTTAGAGAATTTCAGCTCATGGTACCTCAATTCACTTAGAATTTTCACTCTGAATTATGTACAGGTACACCAGAGGTACTACTGTGGGGATAGAATCCTACTGTATGTATTTTAAAAAATTGCCAAGAGTTTTTCTGTTCTGCTTTGGTCGCAACCTGAAATTTGCTATTTATTTCTCTTTTGACAGATTTCCCCCCCCCCCCCAGAAAATGCTCTGCAAGAATTCAACTCCAAATGACAGAAACAGGAAATTGTTGCTGGATAGCAATAATCATAATAATGCACTACTAGTAACATCCTTTCTCAATATATTGTCTGCATATATTTAAATGTCCATGCATAGCCACACAGTCATACCATTTGCATAATTAATCGTATCTTTGTGTTGCTTTTCCTCAAAAAATTGCTTTTGACATTATGTCACTAAATGACTAATTAATTAGTCATAAGTACTTTGTCCCCTCTAGATATTATTGTTTACTAAGATGATTATCTGGCTAGGGAGACATGAGCCACGTGTGTTTGTTTGGTCATTATATGACAGTTGACATTGAAGGTCAAAACTGAACTAAAATTCTAGAGGGCAAGAAGTCTGCCTCAATCATTAATTTAGGATATAATCTGGGAACAGTCAATTATGTTATTGATACTCACCTTCCCTATCTGCAAAGCCAGGATACTACCACTGCTGAAGCCTCTCAGAGTTCCTCCAATTCGTGTTAACAAAGACCTGAAAAGTCAACCATCTGTCATGAATCAAAAATTTACGACTAATTATTACTTCAGTAATACCATCAACAGCACATAAGTGCTACAAGTAGGTCACACAGATAATAGCCAATGTGTCACAAACTCTCAAAGACTATATGCAGTATAATTCTTATTTAATTTAAAAAAAGATTGAGCAGAGAAGCAGATCAAGGCCACAAAGTACTGGAGTGATTATGGGGACAAGACCAGCAGTGATAAAATGGGAGCCCACAAGTAGAACAAGACTTGAGACAGTAAGAACTTGATATAGTAATTGATTGTTGTAAATTCTGCATGTTAACTCCAGGATGCAAGTAAGAAAAAAAGAAAGAAAAAAACTTATCTTTGATACAAACATAGAACTATTCATAGAAGCATAACCAGAAGGGATTGTTGCAGTCTGAGGACAATAAAAACTAAATGAATATCTCTTTCATGTTAAATGTTCTTGCTGCAGATACATAAGCTTTGATAAAAAGCTCTGTTTAAGCACTGTCTTAACATAACAGTGATTAATTAATATGTGATCCAGAAAGTATAAAAATCTAAACATGTGTTGATCACTTTGTAAGCACATTAGCTGTTTTAGCAACATTTTTTATATGTTAATGCTATGATGGTTATGCACGGGCATCACTTCATGGTCATAACAGGTGAGGCATCAAATTAACTGAATTTTGTTCTCAAATTAACTCCTCTTTTGTTCTTCCTTCTCCAGAACTCATAAAATCTGTATACCTGGAAAAAAACTTTCCAAATTTTATTCTGCAAAATTATAAATCTGTAAGAACCTAATTTTTTCTGTATTCTACTTTTCTCTAATGAAAAATAAATGCAAAATCTTTCTCTGTGTATGTATATTGAAAAAAAAATACTGACTTCAGAGATTAATTTAATTTTTTTTCCTACAAAAAATATATAGTTTTTCAATGCAGAAGTTTTAATACTAGGAAGATTTTAGCATGAATAAAGGTAGTTTCTTTTGGAAACTTCTTTCAAAACAAACTTACTGTAGACTAATTTTTGTTACATAGAAATTAGTTGCTACATTATGTTGGGTTTTGCCCCCACCAACCGACATGTTGGTGAAAACTTAGGATAAATTAATTGAAAACCCAGAATTATTTTCAGGGTCTTTTCTTCTTTGACAATGTAATAAATACAGAGTAGTTTTTAAAAACAGACTTCATCCTTATATTTTCTGTCTCCCTGGCTGGGACCTGTTCCCTCAGTCTGCTGCAGCTGTAGTGTAATACTGCA